>NW_009610265.1:46702-97613 GCF_000690535.1 Cariama cristata
TGTCCTGCTTCCAACCACATCTGTTTACCGCTTCCCCCCGCTGGCTCTTGTGCTGTTTAACATGTCAGGGAGATGAGTCAGATCATTAACGTCTCTGAAAAACATATCCAGCAAGACAGATTTGGTCTGTAGGGTTTCACACTGTTCCTGGAACACGAGTAAGGGAGCAGGCAGGCCTGTGCAGCTGGGAATGGCGATTGAGAGGGGGCAGGATGACCCTTTTGGTAAAAGTATGCTGTTAAATCAGCTTGGCCATCTCACTGAAGCTGGTGCCTGGGTTGGTATTGTTGGCAGTGCTGGTAACAATTTTCTTGCGTCATACAGGCTTAGGGACAAAGAGGCAGCTTCATCCTTGGCATAATTCTGTGAGCGGAGTCGCAGGAGTTACACCCAGGGCGACTTTGTCTAAAGTGTGCCTTTTCAACATAGTCCACTAAATCAGCTCATTCTTGCTCTCTCCTTTGTTTCTTTATTTGTGGCTACAATGAATTAACATCTTAAATAAATTGCCATGGGAATCAGAGATGCAATAGCTAGCATGCTTTCTCTTGTGCATCTACAAACAGTCTTTTCATAGCAGTCTTTTCACAATCTCATGTACAGTGTTTGGGCACTTGATTCATATCCATCAAGGGCTTTTGATGCCTATCCTGTTCTGTAGAAAATCTAATGGTGTAAGGTACATAACATATGGTATATAGTTGGTTGATAGGAAGTTTCTAGCACATATAACTTATATACGCAGATGAAACATCTCTCTTTCTGGAGTGACTTGCACCTATTTATTGCTCCTCACTCTCATTCTGATACATTATTTCTATATTTTGTGACATGCGGATTGTAGAAAAGAAAGAAGAGTAGATAATTTGATTTGATGAAGCAGGCGTTCTCTGCATAGAGAACAAGGTAAAAGAAGAGAGCTTTGTAGGAAGAGAGAAGGCTAAAAAGACAGGCCTTGTGATGAAGGGAGCTGTGGGAGCGAATCAATAAGAAAGGAGAAACTCTGAAAAGGCCTTCAAGCTCAGGACAAGAAAGCATGGCTTTCATGGGGGTGTAGGCAATGTGGCTGGAGTATGGAACAAAAGATGACCTCGGTTGCTGAATTTTCTGTGGAGAACAATGTAGGTGCATTGGGAATAAGATCCAGGCTCAGTAATCAAAATAATTAATCAAATACTGTGATCACATGGTGGATCTGGGCAGAGATTGACATGTTAAAAATACTAGAAAAGAGCTCTGGTAAAATAATGTTAATGTGGATAGCACAGGGTTAACCAAGCGGGAAATCTGGATAAAAGTATAGGCAGTGTAGGTTATATACTTGGGTGGCAGCTGATGGAGCTGTGCAATTGCACCAGAATCTCAGATATCACTGAAGAACGTGCCTAGTATTTCTCACTGTGAAGAAAAACTTGCAAACGTGACCCCAGCACATTGTGTTGCAGCGAGATGTGCCAGAACTCGCGCGCAGCCTGTCAGTAGAAGTCTGAGCGGCGATATGCCTGCCCATCTGAACGAGGTGCTAACTTCAGCATCTGCTTCTGCACGGGGCTCAGCTCCTTTAGCAGAGCAGGCGGGGAGGGAAATGACTTGTGCCAAGACTATACGGTAATGAATGTAGTGTGATGGGACTGCTTTAATTTGCCCCTAGAAAAGGATCTTAAAATTAGGAGCTGTCAAGGCATTTGATACAGTATGCCTAAAACACAGGGTAAAATATGGGACTGGAGAAAAGCAGAAAGCTGAAAAATAGAAATGCATGCTTATAAATCATTGACATAAAACTGGTACAAGAACCTGCACAAGCAAATAGTAAAAGCTGGATAGCATATAACAAGAAGTAGGGTACCTTGGGAGTGTGAGGGAGGAAGAGGTAGATGCTGAGAGAAGAATTAATCAGAAAGGTCAGAGAAAAAAAAACACAGTGAAAGCCAAAAAGATGGCATGGTGTTAAAGGAGGATTTTAATTATTTCTGAAGCAGAAAAAAGCTCAGAGAGGCTGAGGCTGAAGTACAAAGCATGATATTTATGCAGGGAGTTATTACAAGAGACTTGATGAGAGTGATTTTGGTGGCAGACAGGCCTCATAGCCAAACTAGAGGCAGAAGAAAGTAGGACAGAGCTGGGATGAAATGGGATCAGCAGCTGTAAGCAGGGTATTCAATTAACTAGGAACAATTCAATTCAAACAACAAAGGAGAGGGGAACTTGGGGAGACAGGTGGGATCACAGACGGCTGAGGCAAGATCAGAAAGAGCTTAAATGTCAAGGAGTATTCACTCCGTGCAATGCCTCTTCTGTCTCTTTAAGATCACTAAACTGACAGAGACATGTTTGCTTCCGTGCTATATTACCTCGCCTTGAAACGATGGGGGACACGGGGTGGTGCTGAAGAGAGGGGAAACTCCACACCTCCACTTCTGACAGCTGTAAGTTGCTAGATCAGCTTGGTGGTCTCACAGAACCTTCCCCTAAGGTGCCTGTGTTGTGGCCATGCTCTTTTGGGGTGATCAGGACCAAAAGAATGAGCGGTTAAGATGGAGGTGAAGAGAAGCAATCATAGGAGGATCAATGAAGGTTGGGGGGTCAGGTCAGGAAGGTCAGGGTAAGACATTTGTGACAAAGAAGTGAGAAACTTGACTGTCAGCAGAGTGTGTTAGGAAGGGTGAGAAGAAAAAGGATGGAGAGAAGAAAAATCAGACTTTGCAAGTGAAACTTCTTGATAGTGAATATGGGCTAAACTTAATTCACAGGTTTTTTTGTTAGCTTGTTTGATTGACCCAAAAGGCACAATGCATTGGGGATGCCTGCAGGCTTTCTAAAAGTGTTTGTATGAATACACAGCAAATATGTGCTTTTCCTGAAGTGACTTAGTCTTTTTTCAATTTTTTTTCCTTCCACCTTAAGCATTTTACTACCTAGCAGCAAACCATCAAGCACTAGCTGCTTGTAGTCAGTCCCTCTTGTTCCCTTGCTTCAGGATGAAACACAATATCTTGAACACCCAGAATGCGAAGCAGCTAATCATTGGCTCGCATTGTGGCTGGCAGGGCAGGCCCGCCTCTTTGGCTTGTGCTGACAAGCTGTTTATGTTTGTGCAAGGCCACCCTTTAACTCGGCCGCCGGATGGCCGTAATGGGACCAACTGTCTGAATGCTGCAGGGAGCGAAACCTTCGGGTCGGAGGCACGCTGAATTTCAGTCCGTGGTACTCCCGCAGGGACTCTATGGAACAGTAGTAAGTAGCTGCCTGTCTCGTTGTGGCTTTTCCCATAAGAATAAGGGCATGTTTTAGCATGGCAGGTAGGCGCTGCCATTCAGAGAGGCAGCTAGCGATCAAAGTGTTTTCCTCCGTCTGAAGTATAAGAGCAGCTGCTTTGTATGCAGTGTCATGACTGCAAGGACTACACTATTTCAATCTCAAGTAAGACCTTCCTGGGAGCTAAGGGGGAAGAAGTTAGTAGGGACACAACCCATTTAAACTTGCCAGGTTACTTTTTTATGTGACTAATTAATCTGCATCAAGTTCTCATTTTTAGCCGCATTTCCAGTATTTGATCATCCAGTCGTGTTTCAAACAGCAGCAGTTTTTGCAAGGTCGTAAGTAACATTGTTCAGGAAAGTGTGAAAGGGCTAGAAATGGGATACTATAAAATAAATGCTCCCAAAAATGCTGATAGGTGCTGTCATATTCGAAGATATACACCTAGCAGCAGAAAAAGCAAAGTCATGTTCAGAGATTTCTGTCCTCTTTGCTAGTCGTGCTTAGGAAATGTTCACAGCTCCACAGAGCAAAAGACGGCAGAGATGGAACGAGCTTGACTTTTTGTGTCTTTAATATGTCCTTTCTGATATTCAGAATTTTAAATAAAATATTCCATGTTTGGACAGTATGCTTCAACTTAATCATGCATTGCAAATATTGATGAACTTTGTGTTTTCCCTTTTACACCAGCAAAGAAAATCTTAATGTCCCTGTCAGAGCTGGACACCATGCACAATCTCGGAACTAGTCTGCCCCTGAAGTTTTGGCAAGTCTATGTCTAAATTTCATGTGGTAGCTGAGGAGCTCATCTATAGATCTCATTTTATAAATGAAGAAATAAAGATATGACCAATTAAGTGACTTTGCCATGACCATAGAGTAAAGTAAGTGTCAGCACTCAACAGTCTATTACTGAGGTCACTGTTCTATACTATTTCTTTATCTTTCTTTCATTTATTTTACAAAATCCTATTGGACAATGTGAACAGTAATTTCTAGGGATGACTATGTGCACCTCACAGGGTTCAGATTGGCTAAGAGAAATACCTTGTGATTTGGCTGCTTATCCAAACTTCTCTGAGCTCTAAACTGGTGGAAAGCCTCAAGCAGAGTAGGCTGTAGCAATATTTTTAGTTCTTCCTTCTTTCGGCATGGCTGGAAATGTTGCATATGGCACTAGGACAGCACTTTGATATTGCTGGGATGGTCATTTCTCCAGGGTACTACTACTTCAGCTCTCTCCTGAACCAGAAGTGCCAGGATCTCCAGAAAATTCAGCTCAGGCTTTGAATTCAAGATACCTGGGGATGGGGGGAAGAAGTAAATAAGCATGCTTATTATGCCTTTTTTCTTAAAACCACAGGAATAACCTTACTTCTAAGTTTCAGTCAGGTCTTTGTTAGCTTTGAGTCGTGCCAAAAAAATAAAAGCAAATCTGAAACGAGGCCTGATGCCATGTTCTTTTCAGCTTGTCTGACTAGCCCCCTATAGATGTACCCGATAGGGGGATGCTCTGGGGGTTGTGCCCTTGTCTCTGCTATGCTGCTTGTGTTTTGGGGCTGTGCACAGCTTCAGCAGACGACCCTGATGCAGTCTGGAGACCTTTGGCTCAACTCTCCTACTCATCTATAGTGCTTTTAAGGACTGCATCATTCAGTGAGTCTTGAATTGCAGAGGGCCAGTCAAGCAGTATTATCTGCGGGAAGCAGTGGCTGAGAGACAGAAACTTTCAAATAAAACTGGTCAAATTATGGGCAGCTATTGTACTTAGTCCATTTTAACGAGATGGGTCTTGATGCTCACAGTTCAGCTCTGAGTTCTGCTGAGCCTCCTCTCCAGCAATAGAGTGCATGTGTGGTAGTGTATGAACTAAAGCTAATTACAGCAATGAGCTGCTTCTGTGCCAGGCTGTGAACACAAGCCAGAGGTTTTCAGTCACTCTAAGTAGAAGATGGATACTAAGCCTTGATTAGTAAAGATGAAAATGAAATTGGTTTTTGTCTATAGATTAAGACAGCAGAATGTCAGTACTTACCTAACAATGAAAGCCATGAGATACACATCAGGCGTAAATATGCACCTAGGAGTTTTTGCTGTGCTCTCTCAGTACATAGTTAGGAATAATCAATATGCTTACCACATTGTCTCTCTCTTGACTAAAGAAAGAACTCCCTTGTGCATCACGAGCTCAGCACAACATGGCTTGCTCTGTAGGGGCAGACTGTGCCTGTTTGATTTATGTCAGGGTAAACAAGCAGAAGATTAAAATTGATTTGTCTTCTTCCCAGAGAGATAATTTTCAAGATGTATTCACAGGACTTGCTAAACCAGGGCGCTGAATTAACATCCTTCATAAAACCCCCTGACTACTCTGAACCGCACATACTATAATTGTACTTTCTGTTTCTGAGAATGTAGGCAGTTTGTGAAAGCAAAATGATTTACTAATAGTCATTAATTGAACTTTCAGATAGTCTGGGAGACAGATAAGCATATCATCCTCAGTGTACAAAAGAGGGAAATGAAATCTGCAAGAAAGCTGAAAATAGAACCAAGATCGGCTTCCCAGGGCTGTGTTTTTACTGCAATTCATTTTCTTACCCTGGCTGTGTAGGTGCACTGTATGACTGTGGGATCCCTTGCCAATGTTTTCCTGTGGCTGAGTCTTTAGTCTGCAGGCACATTTGCAGTATTGCTATTGTTCAGTTATTCAGCAGTTAATGGAAGGTATTCATTTGCGGTTGACAGAAACCCTGACCTCTTACCATGCCCTCTTACCAGTACTTCCCAAATAGACTTACAGTTACCAGATTACAAAGCCTGTAACGTTGAATCTGATCTACTAGATTTCTTCTTCTTTGCCCTTGAGAGCGTCAGACTGGCTCCCAGAACTGATCGATCTCTCCGGAAAGAGCAACTGTCTTGATTAATAAGAGTTTTGGGTAACCAGAGCTGTAATTTGTGACACTCTGAGCATTTGAATTCTTAGTGGAAGCAGGAGGTTTTAATGGTGCTTTTCATCTCAGGGTTTGGATTTATTAGCAGGTGCTCTGCTGATGTGTCCTATAGGTTTGACATGCGTCAATTAAGGTTATGAGTGAAACAAATTATTAAGCCTGTGAGTGAAATACCACATGTGCCCCCTCTCACCAGCTGTTTGAGTCTGACCAGAAAACTGCATTGCCAGATAACAGGAAAAAGTCCGAGGGCCTGAAAGAAACAGAGGCAGCCTTCTGTCAGGTTTGGATAGACTTCCTGGTCACCATCAGTACTCAGGTCTCGTACTCAGGTCTCTGTAGGGATAGAGGCTGAGATTTGCAAACAGCCCTTCCTCAGCCTCCTTGGAAAAGTCCTCTCTTTCAAATCTGAACCCTCTGACTAATATCCTCCATGCTCATATCCTCAACTTTCACCCACACTTATGAAAGCTTTTAAAATCTTTCAATGTGGGGTGTTTTTTTTTTTAGGTCCATTTTCCTAGGTATTATATCCTTTTCTAGGTAAGGGATGTTGTTGCCACTAAAGTGGAACATACCAATTGGTTCTAAAAAATGAGAAATGCTAAGCATGCAGCCTTTTTTATTAAGAAAGAAAAAGCAGCAGGTTTGTAGTACTCAGATCTCACTCATACATCAAAACCAGAGGGTCTTCCAATGTGTACATTTTATTTTGGTGGTGTTACTCAGAGAAAGCACTGCACTTAGGAAAGAAAAGCATTGCAAGGCAGGTTGTATGTGCCTAATTCACCCCAGGAGAACAGAGGAAGTTTCTTAACCAGGAATTTGCCACAGGGCTAGTTCTGTAGGGTGGCCTACCTGAAATAAATAGAAAACACAGGCCAAGACAAAGAAAAACGATAACTTCCTATCTTCCTTCCCTGTGGCAGAGAGTGAATTGCAGTGGCTAAGTGGTCTTCAGGTCTGTGCTCCCTTAAATCTGTGCCTACTGGAATCCACTGTTTTCTTTGACTTGTCTCCCTCCTGTCTGATATGCCAGGCCTCCCTGCTGGCGATGCTGAAAGAAATGAGCATCAGTGGTGTACAGGTACTGACACTGCCTGTGCTGGGAAGATGTTCCATTGGACTCCATAGCCAGGCTTTAAGCGTTCTTCTTACTGGAATCACTGGCTTACAGAACAGGCTCTCTGCCTTGCTGCTTTGCTTTGATAGTGTGCAAGAGGCTCAGTCTTGCAAACCACCTTCTTTTAGGGTACATACAGGACAGGTACAAAATTAACTCCAGATGGCCCACCCATCTCTAGCTCACCTCTCTCGGGCCCAGAATGCAAATTGTACCCCAGTATGTGCTCAAGGAGGTGGGAAATATCATAGGTGCCACTGCTTCTTCATTCATGAAGGAGCTTTTCAATATTTCAGTTCCTTTTTGCCTGTGTAGCTGGGCCAAAGGTCTTAAGAAAGCGGCAATTTAAGCTCGTAGCATAAAGTGTCCCTAATTGAGTGAGTAGCTTGCTGTGTTCTGTCCTGGTTGCTGCTGTGTAAAAAAAAAAAAATAATAAAAAAAAAAAATCACAGCTGTCGTTGACCTTTCCCTCTTATCACTGGTTCACAGCACATGAAACTGAGAAGCATAGTAGCCATTAAGATTCAAGGATTGCACTGCAGTTTCCTTCATGAAATCAAATCATATTGGGGCTCACTTTCTTCCTGACATCTTTCTGCTTACACAGCATCTTCAGTTGACATTTTACCTAATGCTCCCTGAGATATAGTATAACCCTTTAATGTACCCTAACTGTCAGATGTTAATGTTTGTTATGGTAATATGCTGGCATGGAATTATTCAGGTCTTACGCTGGCAAAACCGCCACTAACAGCCATAGGGGGACTGGTTACTTAAGGGCTGAAATGGGACTGTGAGAATTACAATCTTTTTGTGTGTGTATGGTTTAGTTTCTGCTTCTGATTGGGATGCTTAACTTCAGAGCGGTACCTTTGGCCTTCTTTTCAATTAGTTTTTGCATGTGTGAGAGCAAGTTGATAGGTATTTGATGAGGTTAATACTAACTCCAGCACTGCAGTGGCTGAACTTTCAGCACATTACAGTTTTCAGACATTGCCTTCGTGAGACCATCTGTCTAAAGAAATCTGCTGCCTCCTCTTCGTTTTCCACATTGTTTGCTCCTGATATCCACTGTCCTCTCTCACTTTGAAATCTGTGCTTGACACTCATATACACTTTGAGAGCCAGAGCTACATCGGAGCATTTCCGTGGTTCACAGTGGCTATGGAAAATGCTATGCTGTCACACTCCAATACACAGATGGGAAAATGTGAGCAAGGGCTACTGTGACTCTGACTGCAAAAGAAAGGATACAGGAGTGGGAAGAGATGGTCATGTGGGTAGAAGGAGCAGGGGCAGCATTCTTGCCTATGTGTGCAGATATGTAAATTAGGGTATTCTTGGCAGAGATATCTTGTATTCCCACCTGCCCCAAGGCCCTGCACAGCCGCAAGCCTCTCAGCCTTTCACTCTGGCTTTCAGTGTCTCCCAGGCTGAGGCCCCTCATCCTTAGACCCGGTCTCCAGCTGATGCCAGCATAGACAATTTAGCTCCTCCCTGTGGTCCGTGTCCCCCTGCCTCAACCACGTAGTTCACAGCCTCTTCGTCTTTCTGCCACAACTTTTCTCCTCCCACACCAGAGCTACCTTTTTTTCCCAGGTCACCTAGATCCCATCCTCCTGAACCTCTGTGCTCCATACCATTTAAGATGCTTGTTCTCCCTGCCTTGCAGCCCTTAAAATCTTCCCCAGAGCCCTTTGCTCTGCCATATTCCCCTCCTACTCTCAGTCTTCCTTGCTACAGCCCAGTGTTTGCAGTCTGAGAAAGAGGGGGCTGTTTCTTCTCCCCTAGAGTCTCAGGTTCTTCAGTGCAATGCTCTCAACATACCTTCTTTTTCCTCTTTCTCGTTGTACTTGAAGGCAGGAAAGTAGGGCAGGTCCAGGGTAAGCCAAGCACATACTAGCCCTTTGTATGCTGTAAGAATGGATAGCTCCAGGCAAGGTCACAGAAAGACTAAGCATGGTATATTTTTTTTAGAAAATATAGCCCTTTCTATTTCTCTTGGCAAACAAAGTGTCCAGTATTCAACACATATCTTGTGAACCAACTTCAGGCCCAGAGCTGCTTTTGAACTGTTTGCTGTGATTCTTCATGTGCTCGTTTCTTTGTGTTACTGGTCACATGGTAACATTTCTGATTCTTGGATGAACGATGTTTTCAAACAAAAAGAGGGATTTGGACACATTACTTTTGGTTGAGAACTTTTCATGAATGCAGCCTTATGAAAATGTATTACATCAGTGTTTCCGGGATACTTGCTTTTGCAAGAAAACTTACGTGAATGAAAGTTTGTGGAAAACAGTAATACTGAGAACTTATGATTTTACAGGAGCCAGGGCTGGTGGTTAATTTCTGAGAACAGCAAACTATGATTCAGGGCAGGACAGAGCAGAAGCGTGAGCCTGGCACAAACTGAGTGTATGCCAGTGTTTAGGAGTCATGGTTGCCACAGAAGTGTGACTTTGAGCTTGAAGTAAGATTACAGTCAGGAGGAGTGTGGGGCTTACCTGCTGTTTGACAGTATATTTTCATAAGCAGCTTGAGCATTGGGCTGGCAGTCTTCTTTCTTCCCCTGCTCTACTCCATAATCCCCGTGTCTGTGTTGGCTGCAGCACTTGGTGGACCCCTGTGAGGTAAATCACCTCACTCACCTTGCAGAAAATGGATGCATTTTGTCACGGGTCAGTTTTCTGTCAGGCGATGAACTGTACCTCTTTGCTGGGGGTCCAACAAGTGCCTCAGGCTGAGGTAAGAAGTGGGAGTCTACAGCCAGAGGGGAAGAGGGAACCTTTGGAAACAGTCTAATGTTTGTCTTTTGAAATGACATCCTTCCAATATTTGACCTTCCTTGGTGAAAACCACAGGGACATACGCATTGCATACTGTTTGCTGGCTTGGTACGTAAAGAATACGACATGTCCAGCCATTCTGTACTGTGGGGGTCGGGGCGGGGAAAAGGGACCACCGTTCCGGCTCCCTTAGAAGGGAAAAGGCTGCATGTCTCTGTCACCAGCGTGCTCAGAATGAGATCGTGTGCCCCAGGCCAGCCCAGATCCCTGCAGTCACAGATGTTAGTGAGAGTTGATGGGAAAAAGTGGCTTAATGCTATGCTTATTCTCCCTTTTTTCTGGGGACAGCCAGGGGCTACTGCAGGCTGTAGTGAAAACAGCAGCAGCCGTCGGGCTTCTCCAACAATCACATCAAGGTTATAATGCATTATGTTTTTGTCTGAGCTGAGTATTTTCTTTCTGTTGAAAAGAAGTGATACATTATAAAGCAAAATACATACCGTATAAAGCAAAATACTGAAAGGACTGAAACAGCCCAGTCCTCATCTAACAGCAGGAGCAGGCTGCAAAGGATTATCACACTACATTATCTCTTTGGAAGATCAGCTGACAATTATGTGCATTTCTGGAGTGGGACAGGCTTTTGCCAAACTCAAGTCACTGGGCACCAAGCTGAAGTACTAAAATAAAATACGCAGTAAGTGAGGCCAGACTAGTTGAATATAAGCTTAGCATCCAAACCCAGACTGAAGATATTGCATGTGCTGACTTTAAAATGCTGGTGATAAAATGGATTTATAATATCACAGCTAATTCATCTTTAAAAAATGGGTTATTGTCAGTGCCAAAATCTACAGTATTTTATTTCATCAACAGTAAGTGAACTGAAGCTTCGCCTTGAACTCCTTCAAGGGTAGATTTGTCTCAGTTTATCAGACTTGTGGTTTTTCAGTCTGTACAAAACCTGCCAGCTTGTTTGCATTGGAAGATTCATCTGGAACTTAAACTATGATTGCCTAGAAATCTGCATAAACGTATTTAAAATCCTACACCAAGTAGTCTGCTGCTAAAATGAAAGGTGAAGACTCAGCTGTGGTGCATCCCTGGCTTGTTAATCTGCCATCCTGAGCTCCTATCATTCAGGCAATTTCAGAGATTCAAATTAAATGGCAAGGTGCATCCTCCACCAAACCCAGACTTTTCGCCTGCCACTTTCTCAGTATTTAAACTGCAAAAGGACGGGATGGAAAACAGGTTGCTTTCATCTATGCCTTTGCAATTCAGCAATCCCAATACAACTACACTAGACTAGATGGGAGCAGAATCCAGGCCAAGAGAGATACATATTCTGCCACCTACTGTGCATCACAACCTGTCCATCACTGACTGAGGAGAGGCACTTGTTTCCTTCCTTTAATGAACACGCAATGAGGTTTAAAAAAAACCTTTCAAGAATCTATGTACAAAGCTGCATATAATCAGTATAATCAATATCTAAGCTGCACCTTACTCCACTCTTGTCCTACTAATGTTGCTAACATAGTTGATCTTGGTGAAAAATCAGGGTGGTTTTCTTCTCACGTGGAAAATAACAGGGTTGGTTTGTAGCTGGCATTTGAAAACATCCTAAGTGGAAGCTTCCATTTTTCTGAGAAGGCAAATTGCTCCTAGCAGGTTGTTCTCCCTATCTGATCTGTTCTTTGTTGCAGTCTTTCCTATATAAAGCTTTCTGTAGTAAATTTTCTCTCACCACCAAACTGATGAATATCTTCCATCTCCATTTCTGCAGAAAACTTACATCCCCATGCTAGATAGGGACATGGTACTTGACTGCTTCAAAGTTCATGGAGACAGAGTGTGGAAAAAATGGGCATCAAGTGATGCCTTAGTAATATCCAGGCAATAGCGAGGGGACACACAGCTAGCCTGCCTGGAGGCAGGAGCTCTCTATGAACAGTAGGATGCTGGTACCCCACATGGATGATATGAAAGAGGAAATGAAGAATAGAAAAGAAGGGAGAAAAAGATGGTGAACAAGAATGATCCCTGGAACCTGGAAATGAAAATAAAATCAGTCTTCTAATTTTGAATCTTGAATTTTCTTGAAGTTTTCTTACAGAGTTGTTATTTGTGAAAGCAGCCTTTCATGTAAATGGACTGGGGTTTTTTTGAGAGAACAGATACATTGAAGAGTACTCAAGAGATCAGTGTGAATTAATGTATTTGCTCCTTGAAGTGTGAAAAAACATTCAGTAAGCACAAGCATCACAAACTGAAAGTGGTTATTTCCACCTACTCTCTGCTTTCACACCATGTCTCACCAAAAAAAAGAGTTCTTTTGAAATAATCATTCAACTTGTCCTGTACTGTGATAGTGCAGTGGGGAAGAGAGCCTACGTGTCCAGAAAACCACACAAGGGCTACTCTGCTGTATCTCATGAAATAATTTCTGGCCCTAAACTTGGAAGTCAGCTCTATCAGGATCAAGTCCTTTGATTTCACGGAAAATATCAGTCCTGATGAAAACAAGATGTAATCAGGTTACCCCACTTGTTTACTAAGTGGGAGAAGAATAACTCAGCTGTTAATAAACCTTGTTTACTACTGTTTCAAAAATAGATACATTTCATTAACAATAATATTATTTGCTGCTTGCTACCTTGATGGGAGAACAGAAGAGAAAAGAGGAAAAATGCTAGAATGCAGGCCAAAGATACCAGCTGTGGTAGCAGCTGAGCTGTAGGGCACATGAAACCTGTTCTCATGTACCTCTTGTTTGTGTGGGGTGCGCTGGTGTCTAATAATAAAACTGAACTGATGTGTAGCCTTTTACATTGGATCACTGGATTGTATTTCACTCATCTGGAGGGCTGCCTGTTTCCACAAAAGCTGCAGGAAGGTGATACCTTTGAGATCTCTAGCATGCTACCTGATGTGACTGAAATTATTCAATGGGTTCTACAACTATTGGAAGGAATTGTGACGGTGCAGGCAAAAATACATGCAAAGAAAATTCATTCATATTTTTCTCCTTTGCTTCTACTGATCAGAGTGTCTTTGATTTGGTGTTTTTTAAATACTTCAGCTGCTTCTGACATTAACAGTCCAGTCACGTCAATCCTAGATCCAGGTATAAGACGAGCAGACGATCAGCACAATCCTAATTGTGCAAAGATGAAAAACTGAGCCAGTGACAAGGCTCAGGACTTTTAGGCAGAGTGTTTACAATGGTGTTTTTATTTTGTTAATGACTCACTGTACTGATTCACCCATGCTTTAGTGAAAGCTGCCTCATTTAGAGATTCTCACTGTTCAAATGGAGTAAGATTATTCCCAGTAGAAAATCTTGCAAAAGTCCTTTGGCAAAACTAAAGACTAAATAAAACTTGATGTTTTGAAGTAAGAAAACATGCAGATAGTAAGAACTTTAGTTTTAAGCAATGTCAAAACTTTTTTTATCCACCATAAAATTGGTTTCCCAATTTTTTTGTGGGGAAAACAATGTTCTTCAGTACTGATTCAAAAGCCTTGGGTTATCGAAAAATACAGGTGACCCACCCCAAGCCTCTGGTACCTGAATTTAATCAGGGCAGTAGACCTTTAAATAGCTGAAAATAGGGACTGAAAGTGACTTAGGAGCTTCAAGTTATGAACTTCACAGGGTGCTTTTCAAAATTTTGCTTGTGATAACTTTTGGTAAAATGTTCATTCTTGTAATTAATGGATCGGATCACCCCAGAGGTTCTCTATCAAGCCTCTGTCAACTGTCTGCTGACTCTGAGAGTTGCCTTATTAGAGAAAAAAACACCACCACCAAACCAAAGCAACCTCCCCAACACAACAGATTTCCTTCCCACCTGGAAGCATTTAAGGGATGTAAGTGGATCTGCGTTGACTTCCCTGTTTATAAAACCCAGGTTGTCGTAAAGGACGTGCTAAACTGTTGAACTATGGCAAGTAATGCCCTGGATTCCCCCCCTCTCCTCTTCCAGGGAGGCTGTTTGTGCTGGGAGGGGGGGCTGCCCGGCTGGATGGGGGGCACCCCTGGCACCTTCCCGGTGCTGCTGGGGGCTGCCTGGGGGAGCAGTCGGTCATCTGCGGCAGGAAAGCATCCCGGCATGGGGCTGGCTGTTCGTTTGCAAAGCCTTTGTACCTCGGGTTACGTGCGAGGCCGGTGCTTGGGGAGCTCTGCTAGAGCTGGGCTGTATATATTCCCTGGTTGGCCTGTAATTTGCAGCTGATGAAAACCAGATGAATGACTCTGTGCTCTGCAAGTTAGTATAGGGATGGGAGCTTCTGACATAAGAGCAGCTTTTACAGAAAACACTGAGTTAAGAAGATTCAGGCTCGAGCTAGATTGCTTCCTCCCCCCCACCCCACCCCCTTGTCTATTTTTACTGCATCATTGGTATGTGTCCAGGGAAAGTCAGCCATATCATTCGGAAATACGAGGGGATAAACTTTTGACTGTCGGATCTCTTCAGGCTGAGAGACTCCAGAGCAAATGAACTGAGAGGGAGAGAATTAAAAGCAGAGCTTTCTTTAGGCGAACTTTTTTGCTTTCCTGCTCTGCCAACAGCAGTGTAAAATAACGAAGAAACTGCAGCAGTCCTTTCCCACTCTTTCTAAATACTGTAAGTTACCCTTTCACACTCGTCTCTAACTGTCCGTGTGCTTTTTCTGCTTTCGAGTACTTTTTGAGAACCGTGGTTTCGCAGAGCGGACTCTTGCCAGGAGCTCTGCTGTGGGAATGCATGAATCGCTTTGTCTGTCTTTCGCTTCTTTAAGTCAGGGCGGTAGCGGGGAAGCCGAGCAGTTGGACACCACCTTTCTTTGACAGTCGAGCTGGCTTGACTTTAGATGCCTATTGAAACCTTTAAACCTTTTCCGTATTTGTGCAGAAATTCGTTTGTAGTTGGCAAAAGACAACAAGTAGTGTTTTGGTTGTAGGTGTGTGTCAGGCTTGCCATAAGAGCAGGCGTTTCAAAGGGGATTGTGTGATGCTGTGTAAACAGGACGGGATGTGACAAGGGAAAACAAATGTTTCCTTTTTAATATTTAAAAGAAATAATTGAAACAGAGCCAAGGGGTTTGCCTAGGAAAGAAATAGCGATGTTTATTCAAAGCAACATAACGACTGTGTAAATCTGAGAGGACAATGCCAAGGTCTAATTAGGAGAGAGAGTTTACTTTTCACAGGTGTTCAGTTTTTTTAAGTTGGTAGTTGGCATTAATGTCATCATATTCTGTTGTGCTTTTGTGAAGAGTAACTTGAGCCATTACCTGGTGCGTAGCTCTCTGTAGATCACTTACGTTGGTTGATATCCCCTCTTTTAGTTTATTTTACTATTTTCGAAGTGCAGTCTAGACAGACTGTCAGGCAGATTGACAGATTTAAGTAAAAACAAGGCATTGTAATGATAACGTACCAGGTAATATACCAAGAATAAGACAAAAATCGCGCTGGACTCAAACATTTATTAGACCAAAACAATTACATAAGTGTTCATGTATATGGGGACAAATAAGAAAATTATGGTAAAAGTACAATGACTAAATAAATATTTCTTAGATAAGGATGTGGTATAAGAAAAGTTGCTTTCTGTCCTAGCCTTGGATTTTTTCTCTTTGAGAGCAATGGATTTATTACCTGGATAACAGTTCTGTGGCCAAATGTTGTGATTTAATAATCAGAAATTTTTTTCTTAAAATTCCACATTGCTGCTTATGCTGCTTAACTGAAATTAAATTGACTAGCAATACTAATGAGAGCTTCTAGACAATGTGAATATTTGAAATAAACTTGGAATATAAACTGTAGGGTTTGAAAAGCATATTAAAAGGTTTGGTTTGTTAAAATCTGTATAAACTTGTTTACTTTAAAGCTAGTCCCATAATTTTCTGGAAGATGGACTCGTGATATCTAACGCCTGGAGTGGTTATAGGGAGAAGGTACCAGGAAGCTGCTGTACCTGGTCTTGGGAGTGCATTGTCCTGCTAGAAAACAAAGCCATCAGAAAGAGGAGGTTAGTCCTTGTTTCCAGAGAGGTTCGGGGGGGGGAATCATTCTGTTGGCTGCTAACAAAATGAAATAAGGCTTCTGTGCTTTGGCCCTCATCCAGAACTTCTTACCATAAACCAAAGGTTTCCTCAAATTTGTCAGCAAAGCATTTGATAAACTTGAGTTGTGAAGAAACTCCCTGGACTGATCTGGACCTGCAATGCCCACAGTTTGGCTATAAAGAACAGCCTGGGGGTTTCTTCATTGAGGGCTCATTTCAGTCCTTGAGATTCAACCTTTTTCATGAGAAATGGCTTTGATACACCTTTAATACACCATGGCTTTCCTCAGGGAGAAGGCTAAACAGAACTTCTTTGCTCCAGGGAGCACCGCTAACAGATGCTGCTTGAGGGCCAGAAGGAAACATGAAGTGGGTTTTATGACAGAACCAATTCTAGATTTGATTATAGGGTTTCTGGAAAGAGGGAAAAATTAAAATAATGGAAACATTTATTTCAGCCAACTGGGAAAAATCTTTTGGTTTCTTTGTGTAATTCATAAAGGGAGACAGCAAATGTATTATGCCAGATACAGAAAAAAAATAGAAATATATATATATTTAATGCTTTTTTTTGGGGAGGGTCTTAAATGTTCCTGTTTTTCACAGAAGTTATTTTCCATGTGCAAACTAGAATATACGAGTTCAGTGAAACCTTGGTTTTGAGGCTAGGTTTGAGACAAGCAGTCTCCATGGCCTGACAGCACACAGAAGTGCTTTCTGAATTCTGCTATGTCCAGCAGCGTGCACAGTGTTTGGAAAGTTAGACCTACCTGGACACAGATGACAATACTGCTGGGGGATTTCCCCAGCCTGTGACAGTATTCTTTCGCTGGCAATCCCAGTTTTAGCTTGAAGGTCAGGTTGTTTACTGGAAAATCCCAGATAATTGGTGCTTGAAGCCGTCGTGAAAACATGCTGGGCCTGTCTTTGCCTGATAATGGAATTTCATTAATTCATAACAAAACTAGGACTTGGACAGCTTATATAAACACGGTGATGCTCCTGATTCCTTTGAGGAAAACTGAGGAATTAAATAAACTGAAAAGGTTTTAGGTGTCCTAATGCAGAGAATAAAGTGTTGTACATTACTATAGTGGAGCTGAAATTTAATCAACTGCATAAAGTATTAAACATACGAAGTGTTACAGAAACATGTAATACTGTGTCTAGAGACATGAACTATTTACACAAAAACAAAGGTACAGTGTATGGTAGGTTAGGATGAATCTTTGAGCCAAATGTAGAACAATTGGTTTTGATCAGTTGGCAAGCATATTGTCTCTTCAAAATTCAATGTGCCTGAGGATACAAGTGTAGCTAGTTTGAACTATTTGTTTATACACAGCAGCAAACATATCTATTACTCCAAATAATAAATTCAATTTATAGAGAATGATCCTTAATGCAATTGCATTACAGAAGGGAATAGCTCTTCAGTTTTAAATAGTTGTTTTAAGGACACTGCAATATTCTATATTTTAAAGAGCCATTAATTCCAAAGAAGCCCTAAAAATTTTCTCCTGGAATTTTGCCCATCCATGTTTTGGAGGGTAACATACATGAACGTGCTTTTTTTTCATCAGCTTTCAGGGAGCACATTGAAGAAGTCCAGCGACTGTCAGACTGAAATCCACTATTGCAGACCTTGCACTTGGCTGACACCTTCAACCAAAATTAGATACGCTATTTCCAGAGTCTGCAGGTTGGGGTTATGTTGTTGCTGATGTTTGTGGGTTAAAAAAATAAAAGGGGGGGGTGGGGCAGGGGGCGAAGCTAACCATGTGAAACGCATGACAAACAAAATCAATATTTATTGAAAGAAATAAATGTTGGAAAGCAAATAACGATTGTTTGGAGGTTTATAAAATACTGAAGGGAAAAGAACAGGGCTCAGCATTCACATAAATAGACCTCACCCCTCTATACCTCTGTTTTTGATAGGTTACTTTTTAAAACACACTTGCTGCTTCTGCTAGAATTGGACCTGCTCTTGTATTTGTTATGTGACATGAATGGATTGGAGGCAGTCCCTTGGTGTGCTGTAAGGTTTATGTTAGCATGTGCCTGCAATGGAAAGAGCTGCTTCGTTGCAAACAGTTAGCAAATGCAATTTGAAAAAATTCCTGTTTTGTGACAAATTGTGCAAGACTTTTTTCTCTTCCTCTTTATTTTTGATCAACTGGAATAAAGTCCATCTCCTAGTGAAGAAAATTCAGGTTGACCTTTGGAAAGATGAAAATGGCGTTTGATGTCAAACTTTCAGAATTGTTTTATTTTGACCAGGTTTTATTTCTGTGATTTAACTAACTAAATATTTATTTCATAAATTGTAACATTAAGGACATTTGTCTTTGTTTTCTACCATAGACTCCCTAGACATTTTCTAGCACAGAATCTGTAGACATATCTTGGCGTTCTAATAATTGGCTATGTTGGGATTGGGCATTGCTTGTTTTAAAGGTGAATTTGGATGGAAGTCAGTAACTTAGTTTGATCATAGGAATAGCAGTTTGTAACTGGAATTGCATAAAGTGAAATAAATGATGTAACGTGTCACTCTAATGCACTGTGTGGGGACAGCCAAGGATCTGGTCAGCTGAGAAGTCTGGTGACCAGGCAACATTCCCACTTGCCAGCTGGACTTCAGGGCAATAACTCCAAAGCAAATCCCATTCAAAAGGAAGAACTGAAATAGCAATTAGAATATAGTTCTTCGGGTGCTGAGCAGACAGTGTGGCAGGTAGATGTTGGCTGGCTCCATCCATCTTGCTACTAGTTAGTAGCAGTAGGGTTAAAAGAGACACAGCTAAATAAAGAAGGAGGCTAATCATAGACATGTGAAAAATGTTAGCAGCATGTATTCTGGCACTTCCTGCGTTACATGGTGATCCTGTTATAACAAGCATTAAAATATATCCTGTATAGCTGGACTGCTACAGTAGTTTACAAAGAAACTGCTGGCTATGATGGTTTACTGTTAGATATTAAATCTAGGCCGTAATAACTTTAAGAATATGCCGTGCCACTCGGAGAAGACAAATTACTTAAAAATGTACTTTAATCATATATACCCTAAATGTTCCCCTGGAAGAACTCTGGACAACTCTCCTTTTTATGGTCAGCACTTTTGCTCATGTGTCAAAGTATTATTCACTCTCGCTTTAAAACCTTCTGAATATTATCAGTTTCGGATGCATTTTAGAAGCAATTAATTAGGTAGATGGTGATCTTCAGTCCTTATGCCAGGGTGGATGCCCTCTGTGAAAGAGATGTAAAGATTGAAGGAGATGTAATTACTTTTGGTCAGGTTTTAATGCATGAGAGGAGTGTTCAGCAATCTGCCTGCTCCTAATCCAGTATGGATTTATTTGTCTTAGTGTTATTAGTCTGCCTAAACATGTGTATGATCAGTTTATTTCTGGGTGACTTTCTGTTCTTTTGTCATGTAAAGCTATTTGTTCAGTGCTACCATGAGCTCCTGTCCTTGATTATTTTTTTCTTTCAATTCTGGAAACATAGAGTGACAGTCTCGTCTTTTTCTGTTGCTTTTTATGGGTATTGAATGCTAGGTTTGAGGGTATCCCTTCATTGGACTTGTAATTTGCAAAATTGTCATGTGTTGAGTGATAGCTTAAAGAAAAAGTGAAAGTTTTAATCTCTGCGAAGATTTATACTGTACCTGCCTCCTTCTACATCAAAGTTTAGTAGAACATGGTTATTTGTGAGCTTGAAGGTGTGCGGCATCTACCAGTGTGTTTTGTGAAGTGCTCAGGAGTTGATTTAGCAAGGAAAGACCAGTGACCAGATTCTTCTGAGCTACATAACTCTGACTAATATGAAAATATAAAGATGCTCCTGCACCTTGTGAAGAACAAAAACCCTCCAAAGCAGTGATGGAATCTTGAGCAAACGCACTTGACAAAATTATTCCCAGAACAACCGAAAAAAAAGATTGCACTCAAAAGATTTTGCTGAACTTGGAAATGCTCTTGAAAAGATCCCAACAATTATGTTTTTGTGTGCCTCTGAATGCTTTAATCTTTATAGTGGTCCTTGGAGAGACTTAGTATGTGTACCACATTTAGCACCAGCCATGTTTGGCCCATGATCTATATTATTTATTCTGAGAAACAGGACTTCCAAAAGAGCAGATACCACCAGGTTCAATGATGTCAAGTGTCTTCAAGGCCACCCTGGTTCTTCTGAGAACAGCTATATGTTGTGAATATTGTAAATCGGGCTGCTTACAAATTCCTCGGGAGCTAAAATGACCCCCAGGAATGAAAACTCAGGGCTGAGGAACAAGCCTTTTACAGCATACATAAACTGTTCAAGAGGAAAAACTGCCACGGTTTGTCTGCATTTGCACAGTATTTTTTCCTTCCTTTTTCCAGTGAGGAAACAGTATTCGTGAAATACCCTTCTACAACTTTCTCTCCTGTAATCCCTATATTGGTGGATGTGTTAATGTAAACCTTCAGGGATTAACTCCTGCAAGATAAGCTTCTGCAGGTGGGTTTTTTTGTTGTTGTTATCTTGAAAGGAGATTTAATTTGATATTTAGAGCTCAAGTAATTGCACTGTACTGGGGTTGGGAAAACTAGGCCCCAAAAATCAGGTAGAGCCACAGCCCAGTTTCATACCGTCTGAGTTTTTTTTTGTCCTGAGTGTTATTCTGAGACAATACTACGATACAGGTTAGTGTGTGGTCTTCCCAATGTGCTTGAAAGGCTCTGCAAAAAGCAGGCTCTTCTTTTTACTGATTACCTAGTTCTTAGGCTGCTCTGTGTAGTCTTGGGAACAACTGATCTTTCTGCATCTCAACTCAGAAAACATTTTGTAATAAAGAGATAAAATTAAGTGTTGTACCATGAAGATTTCATCCTATTTATCAAATATGCAGTGGTAATTCTTTTGGCTTGCATCGAAAATAGCTGGAAATAAAATTTGATTGTGAAATATAAACATGTTCTGAGATACTTCGTTACTAACTAAAGATGAATAATTTTCATTCAATTTCATTGAATTTTCATTCAATTTCAATTTTCATTCAATTTTCATTCAATTTCATTCAATAATTACAATTCTTTACTTAATACCTCTCAGTGGAGATACGTGCAATCCTGTATTACATAGAAAACAGAAGACAGTACGTAACAATGGACTGTTTTATAAGAACTGTGCTACATGTTCTGTGTAGGCAGAGAACCCCCTCATCCCTTAGCTTCCTCATTCTAATTAGCTTTTTCACTATTTCCCCCTACAAAAAATAATAAAAAAAGAAGACTAGACTGGTACTTGCGAAAATGTTTGTATATAATAAGGTGAATTTGCAAAAAATAAGTGAGTAATTCCATTTCCTGTACTTGCAAAGTCGAAAATTTTTGTTTGTCTTATCAGAAGCCGACACATTGCACAATCTTGAATACAAGTAAGTAGAAGAGCAGGAAGGCTCCTTCCCATATTTAACTTTTGGGATGGATTTTTATCTGCACTCCTGGATGGTAGCCTTTACCCTCTGAACAGCCGTCATTGTTACACCTCTGGGACGTGCTCTGGCAGAAGGCCTGCTCTGAAGGTGTGCACCCTCTGGAAGGACCTCTGTTGAGGGAGGTGGACAACTTGTTAACTTTTAAATGAGGAGAACCAGAATAGCAATCAAGGTGTGATTTCCCCAAGCTCTATGACATTGCTTTTAGAATAATACAAAGTACCTCTGCAGAGAAACAATGTCACTCTTAAGGAAATATCACTAGAAGTCGGTTTTGTTTTTTTTTCTTAAGTATGAAGTAAATTTGAAAAGGTAGGAGGGAGTGGGGAGAAATGCTACGTTGTTAGTGTTGTATTCTAACTGCGAAAGTGAGGGCGATGACTGGTCAGTCTCCATTGTTGTGTGTCTTGTTTGTATGACTCAGAGATGGGTGTCTGTGCTAAAGGTACCCTGTGGCCCCGAGTGGTGTTCTTCATGCAACAGCGGTGTATTAAGGCAGCTGTCTGATGGATTCATTTCATCTGATGTCCCTAAATGGCAGGGCTCTCTGCAAAGTGATAAAAACAGCCCTGCAGAGCCACTAATGGCCATTAGCTATGCCAAAAGGGAGTGGCTACTATGACAGCTCCTGTGATGTCTGCACTGAGTATTTTGAAGGTTTATCTGGGTCAAATCAAAAGTAAATCTAGCCTAGCCTTGTAATTTGGATGGTGGCTGAGAGTGGATGCATACCAAAGGGAGTAAGAATGGATCAGACCTATCATGGTACTCTCCAGAATGCTCTTTCATATTCAGTGATTTATGCTTCTAGTTCTGCTCCTGGTAGAGGTGGTGTCTTTGTATTTTAAAATCTTTAATGAATTTATCCACCATGAATTTGTCCTTTTCTCCTGGAATGCCTGTAAAATATTAGCAACTGTAGCATCCTAGGGCAATGGGTTTCACAGCTCATAGGATGACGGCGTATCCAGTACATTACCCGTAGCCTTAAAAGAGGTTTCTCATCTGTGGCCAATAAAAACGAAGAGTAAAAAGCAATAGAAATAAATTGTGAATAAAATTTAACTCAGAGTACAGCATGCTCCACCTACCAAAAACCTAGTGATTGCTGTTTCATCAGGCTTCCAAAAGCATTTAGGTTATTTGAAATACATCCTAACAGCCCCTCACCGTGGTACCTGAGTTAAAGAAGAAGTTAGTACCTGAGATAGTGGAGAGTCTGTATGTCCTATTTGTAACTGGTTTTCCACTAGGATTTCTCAATTTTAACAGCAGTGCCTAGAGCTGGTTACTTTACACACACCTCTAATGGGTTTTGTGGTTTACTATGTATAACCTGTAACAGATTCTGTTACTGATGCTGTAACATCAGTAACAGCATGGTACATCTTGTCACAGTCATCACAAGGACTACTTCTGAAGTCTCAGGCAATTCTTGTATCTGCTCATAGAGTTTGTGAAGGGAAGAGGGTGCTAAGATCTGCTCCTGTTCTCTGACTGCAAAAGATTCAGGCTATATAAGCTACTATCTTGCACCTCTTTCTTAACAAAAATAGTCCGTATCCAAATTAACAGCTGGCTATGAAAACTTACTTCATAGTGTAGGAAAGTACTTAATGTCACAGGTATGGTTAAATGGCAATAGTTGAATCGCGTGAGGCGCTAAGACATGGGCTACCTATGCTTGCACAGGATCTGTGTTCTGTGTAGCTGGTGCCTATCACAGTGGGATTCTGGTACTTGGAAGAGATTTCCAGGTGCTGTCACAATCCAAATGACAATGTGGCCAATTTAAGATAATATTGTTCTTAGCTGTCCTGATGCCAGTGTTTTTTCCAAGTACTTTTTTAATTTAAAAGTACAGCTGCATTCACATGGTGATTGTTTTCTAGACTGCCTCCTAATTTGCTTTTCATATACTTTAAAATGCACTGGTTTTCCTGTAAAGTAAAATGGATGTGTTTTCATATAGAAATGAATGTACTGTCTATCCCAGTTCAGCTTGGGAGAGTCTTAAAATTGTGTCATATGAGTGGTTCTACTGTCCTCCTCTTTCATTAGCTGTTACTTCATAAGTTGTGATGTCAGTTAAAAAGACTGATTCATGCAGGAAGACATGTATGAGGGCCTTCTGAGAATGTAATTTTTGCAGAAGTCTGACCTACGTCAGTGCTGGGCGTTTGCTTACCAGCAGCCTGGCAGTGCCGCAGCAGGAGCCTTGGGCATCTGGCCTGTACCCCACCCCTGCATGATGAGAACCTGGAAGAGATGTCTAAGAGAAAGCTTAGGAGAGTTATTTCTGGAGATGAAGGCTAGAGGTGGACAACTTTTGCTACTGCTGCTCCTTGCAGCTTGTGTCAGGTGTAAGACCTTGTGCCTCAAGCAACGGGCTTGAGGAAAACCTGGGCTGAGCCAGAGCAGCTGCTTGGCAGGCCCTGGGAAAGGGCCCCTAGGACTGTCTGGAGATCCAGCCCGCTCAGGGGCACGGTGGGCTTTGTGGTCAGGTAACTGCATCTGACTGTGGCTGTAGTGAAACTCCACTGTGGAAACATACTGGGAATTAATGCATTTCTGCAGATAAGGCACAAGATATGAGGAGCACTTCATCTCTGCTGCAGAAAGTTTTCATCTTTTTCCCCATCACAACAGTTTTTTAATTAGGAGCACTGGCATGCAATCAGCAAACGAACGTCCTTGCTGAGGACTGGGAAGATGTGTTTACTGGGTGAAGTTCAGCCATTGGGTGTTCCCAGGTTTTGAACTGCTGGAGCTGACTACTGCCAAGTCAAATGGAGTGACCCTCTGAGTGCGGAGGAGGAGGACACGGCGTCGCAGCTGGCATGGGCAGGCTCTGTGCGCTTGGAGCTCCCCACGGGAGCTGTAGATGGCTTTTTGTTACTGTTCTTTGGTCGGTTCAGCTCCTGTGCCTATAACCGTTGTTAAAGCCCATAGAGCTCCTTTTGCCAAGGTTGTTCTGACATTGTGTCTCGCTATTGCTGGTGCTGCCAGACTACCTGCTCTATGCAGCTACATGTTTATCTACTTGCTGTGAAAGTTCAGCGTTGAGTTTTTGCCAACATAAAGAGCCTGCCTGGGTAAACCTCTGCCTGCCATTTAACGCTTGAGCAAGGTTTTCTCTGAACCCAAGGACGATATAAATGTTTAGACGTATTGCTGTGTTTTTGAAAGACATTTCAGTTCAGAAGAAGACAGCAGACATAGAAGGTAACATCACTGCTGGACTCTGGGCAAGAAAATGAGGTAGGTACTGTACAAAAGCTAAGGTAAATATGGAGGTGCAGCAACCAGTATTTCATCTTTTAAACAATATAAGTGCTGCAGAGGATGTGAGCCTGAATTCAGCCTGCTCACAGGCTGCAGAGGGGCTCTTCCTTCCCCTTCCGTCTTAGTCGCTCTCCCGAGACCTATTTTTGGCTGAAACCTTACCTGCTCAGGCACCCTATCTGCTGTGTGCTAAGACGACATGAATTCCTTTGCTTTCTGCCTCCATTGTTTGCTTTTTTAATGCGTAGATTCCACCTGCTGTTTCTTGCTGTGAAACACCTGGGGTTTTTTCTCCCTGTTTATTTTCCATGTACTGTATCTGCTGGGAAGTGGGATTTTGAAGGTTTCAAGGAAAAATTCTAAAGGGCTGGCAGTCTCTAAGTTAATTTTGTGAAGAAGTTACATGGCATGGAGTGATGGCTGGGTGCTGCCTTCTCCCTTGCTGATTTGAACTTTGTGCTAGTTCAACAAAATCCTACTGAAGTAAATGGAAACAGGAGCAGAGGAACTTTATTTTGCAGTGGTCATCAGAGAATGTATGACTAAGCTCCAGTACCTGATGTGTATCACCTCTCCTAAAGGCAGAGTTACAGAAGTGTGTGGTCAAGCGGAGATGCGGCGTGGGGTAGATCCAGAGGAGTGTCTCAGGAGGGAATGGAGGGGTTGGTCTCTGAGCAGTTCAACCTTCACCACACAGCTCAGTACCACAAGCACTGAGCATTTGCCACTTGCTTTTACTTTTCCTGCCATTGCTCAGCAACTCTGAAGAAAATGCCTAGAGCATTTTTCAATGTACCTTATATCTAACAGTATGTAGGAAAGGCCAGGTACCTCTTTCCAAATAGATTCCTGCTTAACCTCCTGCTTTTTGTCTGTACTGTGTGTTATCCTGTGCCTGGAGGATTAACAGTGATGAGTATGGAGTCCCCATGGAGCACTTTTAATTCAAGTAGCATTTCAGAGCAGATGTTTATGGAAGCAGCAGTGATTTGACGTGCAGTTTTAATTATTTGTCAGTTCAGCTTGGTTTTATTTGAGCCCGTGTACCTTTAGAGGCTGAACAGAGATCTGTCAGCAGTAACAAAGTAGGTAGGCGTAGAGAGTCAAAAATGTACAATTGTAATGTTAACAGCACTAGGTAGTTAATCAGGGTAGGTTTTCTTTCAGTATAGATGCTCTGACTCGCTGCTTTGGATGGCAAGTGTACAATTTAAAATCCTTTTACTTAGGCCTGCACAACATCTAGCCCCTGAAATAATTATTTGTACCTACCTCACTGCGGATTTTTTTTTTTAGTAGCTCACCTGAGAACATGACATTTTATTAAACATGGAAAGGGCCCTAAATGACAGCTCTGAGGCTGTCATTTAACCTGATATGTGACAGTTTAATCCTATCATTTCCCTTGGCATGCCCCTTCCCCCTCATTTCCTACCCCTTCTCTCTGAAATCTCATTTGTGAGGACTCTGGCCATTCGGTTGGGGATTCGTGGACTTCCACTGCAAGTACTCAAATTATCCTTGCATGTGCAGTAAATCCAGCGTGCTCCAGGTGTGTTGGAATTTATTGTGCAAGGCCCTGACCCAAAATGAGGTCCTGAAAACCACAGACAGACTAAATAACCTTAAAGTAGGTATCATATCTCAGTTGAGTGACGGCTGTGTGATCACACGAGCTCCAACCTGCCAGCCTTGTCCCTTGGTGTGTGCTGGCCAGCCACCAGCAGGTCCCCTCCCCATCCAAGGACTGGACAACTGGGCGATGGGGTTGATGGGGAGGGCAGCAGGTCTATTGCACCAGCCCGAGGTGGTAGAGAAGGGGTACTGCAGAGGCAGACAGAAGTTGTGGGGATGGCGAGAGAGAAAAGAAAAGAGGATATTTGATGCCAGCCATAACCCTTCCCTCTTCTACAAACTGGGGTATAAACCATGAGTACGTTGATGTCTTAAGAGGCCCACCCATGTATTTTAGGTGTTCGCCCTGTTACAAGCTTTGATTACAGACTGAGGAAAGGAAGGAGGAAAAAGCAACAAAGCAATAAACACGTAAAACGGTTAGGCGAGGCTTTAATTTATAGCGGTGGCTTCTATTCCTGTTATTCCTGTGCCTTTTGCAGTTGAAAGCTTTTAAAAGAAACCTAATTCATGACATGAAGATCTGACAGCAGTGCTGAAGGTGAGCCCTTTGCTGTGCAGAAGAAATGCCAGAATACGGAGCATGTTGCTGGTGACTGTAGTGCCTGACCCTGCCACCTCAATGGCAAATACCCAAAAGGGGAAAGAGAAGGAATAACACAGACAGGAGAAAAGCAGTTTGTGTTTGGTGCTGCCTGACTTGCAGCACCAGTGCTGGAGACGGGCAGGGAGTGCAGTCACGTCAGCCAAGCTTGGGCTGGCTGCGCTCTCCCAGCCTGGCTGCAGTTGTGCTACAAAAGCCGCAACCTTGGCAAGCTAAACTGGGCGTTAGCAGAAGGTAGAAGGAAATAGAATAAGGTGGCAAAGGCATAGGAGGATGGGTGCGGGGTGGGGCTGGGAAGGTCTCCAGCAGCCTAGCATTACATCCCAGGCAAGCCTTTCAAGTTCTTTGCCTCCCAGGCTATGACAAGCCATGTGTTGGGTCACAAGCTTTGGGGGAAAGCATCTGCTCCACTGGATCACGAGATGGGGGACTGATCGTGGCTCCTGGCTGTGTCTGGTGGGGAGGAACCAGGACCTAGCAGAGCTCCTTTCAGGGCAGACGTGCCCTCTTAGCTACAAGCCCACAGTGGGAGGAAGCTGTAGCTCTTCCCAGCCCATGTGAGCTACAGCCTGGACTGCTGGAGAATGCGGAGTCAGGGCTGGAAGTTGTTCTGCGGGAGCTGCTGGGTCTGCGTGGGTGCAAAGCTGCAGTGGGGAAAGGCAAAGGCACCTCCATTGCAGCTCTCTGGTGAGGGTGACTAAGGCCCCTTGCTTCCTGCTGTGGGCATGGTCCCGCCGTGAGAGAGCTTGATTGTTTCATCCCACTTGCTTTCCTGGCACCAGGGCCAAATTAAGGATGTGGAGCTGGGTGACGGCTGTAACAGCCCATCCTCTCCTATATTTGTGTTCCCAAACTAGCCCTCATTCCCAGCATGCTGGCTTTGGGCAATTGATTTCTGGTCTCTCCCACCTCTTATTTACCAGACAGTCTTAATTACCAGGACCGTGCTAGCTGGCCATTTAGTTTAGGCTAACACAATAATTCTTTTTTCTGCTGACCTTAAAATCTCTTTTGTACAGCAGGCTGAGTTAGACTACTCTCCCTTCAGTCAATTTATAGTACAGGCTTCAGTGCAGACCATTAATCTTAAACTGGAGTGTTTGGATGACTGACTTAATACTAGGGAAATATATACCAATATCTACCTATGGTCTTGTAAATTAGCTGTGGGGTTTTTTGGTAACTGACTATTTATGGGCTCCCTAAGAATATGAATTCGGGTTGTGTTTGGAACAGGGAAAAATTAAATTATTCAAAATCATGACATTTACAGGGGATGATAACAGGGGCTAGATCAGTCTTCTACGGCACTATGAAGATAGCATGTGCTATGTATTTTCTTCTCCAGATTTTACTTCGATGGTCAGCAGTGATGCAGATAAGTCAGCAGCAATGATGAGTGCAGCAAATTTCTACAGAAAAATAGCTTGTTCTTTTTTTAAAAAAAAAAACCCAAACAAAAAAAACACACCCCAAAACCCAAACCAAACCAAGCACATAACAATGCCCACTGTCATCTACCGACTCAAAAGACATACACATACAATTAAACCTGTTTGAAAGAGGCTGGTAGTAACTGCTATGGGGGTAAAGTTCAAGACTCTTCACTGAGCTACGAATCCATTTCCTCTTCACTAGGGACAAGAAACCCACATATCAACATTCAACATGTAAAACCAAAAATCTCAAGGGAAATTGACTTCTGTCAACTGACTTCTTCTATGACTTCTGTCTCATTTTCCTTGCCACAGTACCATGGTTTTGTTTTGTTGAAGAAGCAGGATTATTTGCAGAATATCAGCGCATTGTCAGCAGGCAGCCTCTCAGAGTTAATTACAAGAGAAGTGCCCTTTGGAGCAATCTCTCATTTGGAGGTGTAGGTCCCTGTGAGAGTGGCTGCAGCTGTGACTCCTGCAGTCTCCTTTGGCCGTGGGGTACGTTTCGGGATCAGTTCCGACTGGAGGGGTATGTAGTCCTTACTACTGACTGGAAATGGCAATAGGAATTTAAGCAATAAATTCATTCTGATTTAGAGCTTGACATGAGCAAGGAAAGGCAAGCAGCTAAGTGATGTCTGCATGCTTCTGTCCGAGTCTTCCATCTCTCTTCTGGGGGTGCCACTCCTGAATTTTGTCTCTCGATTTTTGTTTTAAATGTGTCTTTGTTCCAGTGGCAGAAACGAAAGGCCTCGGATCTCCTTGTTGTGGGAGTGAAATATGTTGCTTGCTCTTTGCAATGAGCGTTCTTTAGACAGTTTAAAAAGAAAACAAACAAAAAAACCCCAACCATACATAAAAAAACACCCCTTCAAAAATGTGCCTGAATTCTCTGGCCTTTTTTAAAATCTGTGAATCCTGCTGTGCAGATGCCTGCTGCTTCTGACCTGCTGAGTGTTGGAGCTAAAACGAAAGATACCTTGTTCTCTCTCTTTGACAGGGTTCAGCACATGTTGAAGGAATCAGAGGAGCGGTATTTTGGCACAAGCACCCAAAATCCTAACACACGCACACACACTGCCTGATGTTTCATTTCAGGTTATAAACTGGATTACAACATGCTTTCACCCTGTGGGCATTACCCAGGGGAAACCAGGCTGGATCTGCCTGATGCATAAAACCAATCTGGCTAAATGATTGCCAAGTGGAAAGTAAATGATGTATGCAGAATTTATATTTTTAACAGGCATTTAGATTACATTTCAGTCACGCTGAATTATTATTAATGCTATTTACCTCATCAGTCCAAGAATGGAATAAATATTATATTCTGGAAACTGTGCTTAAAGAGCTTGGGACAACATTTTAAACTTCTAAAATAACTATATCGGTCCTCATTAAGTCAGAGTAGCACAGACAGTATTTAAACCCCACATTTTTTCTTCTGGATGCAAATGGAGCTTTGTGTCCTTTTATTTGTGGGAAGCTTTGTTGGCCTCAGTTAGCTGAAATACTTGCATATGATTTGTTTTTTCAAAAGAAAAGATACACTGTATTTAGAGATGCAAACAGTACCTTGTCTGCAAAAACCACCAGCTGTTATACTGGAAGACAAAGCTAATTCTATGTTGCTTTACTTCAGCAGTGTCTGTGTGTTCACAAGCATCTTTTTAACAACCTTCTCTGCATAGCTGAAAAACACCAGACATCAAATTTCTTTTTATTTCCTTTGGCAATAGCCGAGTAAAATCTGAATTGATTTTCAGGTTTTTTTAAACAAGTAAATAGATTAACTAAGTGAATACACCTTTGCATTACTGTTTGTACAAAAGTTGAGTGGACTGTTAGCTTTGATTCTGGCATTCCTTGCATACGAGTTTACTAATTGCTGCCCCAAATATTTGACTTGAGTCCGAGTCGGGTCAAAGAGGCAGCTCTGTAGTAGAAGAAAGCGCTGCTGGTTTGTGTGTCGGTAGCACGGCTTCCTGAAGAGGTTCTTTGAATCTGCTTTAAACATCTGGAGAGACAAAGAGCGTTTGTGGGGTCTGTTGTTGTTGCTGAAAGTTGGAGCAGGGAAAAATTATGTTCCAAGAAATACTCTGAATCCTGGAAAAATCAGGATGGAATCACTCCGTGTTAAGCTTTTTATTGCCTTTATAAATGAAAGTGCTGTTGTTTCATCTGTGGCGACTGTCCTGGCGATGGATGTGACGTAATACTTACTCTCCCCTTCGAAGTTAAATCCTTGTTCCAATTTGCGAGTAATATTTGCATATGTATTTCTTAGATGCATTGACATGCCAGATGCACAGCGGTGGCTGTGTCCGCCTGCTAATCCTGTAATAACATTCTGGTGACCAAATTCAATGGCCCTGCGCGGAGCCTCGGAACAGCTGATTGCTGAGCAGGGAGGGAAAAAAAACCCACCCAGCGAATCTCGTTGCAGCTCTCTGCTGCATCCCTATCCCACAATCCCCCGCACCGTTTGCTGCAGTCTTTCTACCCGGGCTGAGTGAGAAAAAGATGTACTAAATAAAGATTGATTGGTTTGAATCCTGGAGGGGTCTCCCACTTACAAATGACCCGAGGGGGAAAAAAAAAATAAATTCATGACGACTTCACTGGGCCTCCTCTTTATTCTTCCATTTTTCTTTCCACCTGTCCTCTTCGTGGAATGGAGCGTCACTCCTTAGAGCACAAAATCTGTTGTGCATCTAATCATGACTGTGCGGTGGTAGGGATTCTTCAGGAGTTTTACGTGTGAGGCTTGACATATTTACAGATGATGGTTTGTTCGTTTGGATTACTGCGGAACTGCAGCTCCGTCCCTGCAAGGATTTTATCCTCAGCACTGCACTGATTAAGCTATTTTTCTACAAAGATGGGTAGGTCTAAAATGCTCAAGTTTGCTCAGTGTTATTCCTGGTGGCTGCTGCTGGGTTGCTCCTTCGGTTTTGGCCCCCGATCGTTCATAATGCTTCTGCATGCTGTAAGAATGAAGAGGGTTGCTGTGTTTTAAACAAGGCACCAAGCTGATTGCAAGAGTGGGAGAGAAAGGAATGCAAATTTAGCTTATCAAGCCCTTTGCACAAGTGGACTGTGTGGCGGTTATGATTATTAATTTGCTTGGTGTGTTGTGTATCAGCTAATTTTGGGGCTGCTGCTAGAAATGGCTTGAATCTGTTCTTTATTCCTAACGACTGTGCACAGGCGACTTACCTGTTTTAAGGACTTTTAAGCCCCAGCTCCTCCAGTCCTTGAAGCAACATTATTGAGGTTCCCCACCCTTTCTTATGGCTCTTGAGGCCTAACCGTTCCTTTGGAAACGTTGCCATTGGAAACCTATTCATTCATAATACATGAATAGACCCTCTGGCTTGTGAATACCATCGGTAAGAAGAGGATGAACAAGCTGCAAGCAATCTGTTCTCCTCAGGCTGTACTTTCCGGCTCTGGCTGGGTGGAGTTCGGTGAGAGCAGTGTATCGGCAACGGAGAGTTCCGCTCTTTTAGGAATAAATCCTGGAAACTGAACAGGCAGTTACAAGTTTTCCCACTGTCTTTTTCTCAGCTGGGCCACGGAAACTAATAGAGAATTGGATAACTGTTGAGGAATTCCAGAGGTCATTTGAAGATACCTGTAGAAAGGGTGCACTTTCCTATTCTGTGGGTCTCTTTATCTGAAACAACTCTACTGGAACTGTTCTTTGCTGTACCCTAATGGTTTGGGTTTTTTTCCTTTTCTGATGCTATAGGAAGTTCTTTTCATATGGGTGGGGCCGCACCCTGATTTTCGTTCCTGAAGGCATGCATGCGTAGCAGGGCAAGGCTTTCCACTAGCTTAGAGAGCCATTGTTTTGTCCTTTCTTTGCTGTGTAGTGTATTTTGAATGAAAATTGATAGTTGTATCTCCAAGCTGAAGGAAAAAGAACAATGTTATTTTTAGGGTGGCTGGAAAGATAGCAATCGTTGAGCCTGGAAGGGGTGACAAAGGGTATACGTTTCAGAACCCTTTTCTGCACTTGATTTAGCAAACCTGAACTGAGTTTCCGATGCGTGCTTCTTACAGATAAATGGGTGGGGTTTTATGTCTTTAGGGTTTTATGTCTTTATAAGACATAAAACATCTGGTGCATTGTTTCATAAACCTTTCGCTTTGCATGTTGAAATTGTGAAGTCTAACTATATGGAGAAGTGATTCTCAGACTTGTTTTCAAAGCTCGTGCTTCATCTGCCTTTTATTAGTCTGTGAGACAGAACGAACCTCTGAAAAGAACCCTGGCAGTTTCCGAGCTCAGAAGATGCTACTACAAAAAAAAAAGTTCCTCTTGTAAAACTAGTTCCTTTGTGAAATCTCCCACTGCTAATACATCAGAAACTTCTTTTGCTGTTTTGAGGAACTGCTGCGAGCACTGCAGTACATCAGAATAAATAGTCTTCGGTGGAATTCAAAAGCATTGTCTAAAATCTCCAGCTTTTCCTCAGATGGTCTTTGATCGCACAGTTACTTTCATTGAGTCAAAAATCATCCTTCTCCTAGCTACATCACATTCATCAAAATTGTATCAAAGGTGGAGTTGGCTCAGGGAGGCTGCAGAATTCTGGAAATTCCATACTCAAAAAACTTTTTAAATGAACCACTTGTGTAAGAAGTTCTCGTACCAGGTAGTGGCCAAAGCTTGAAATGTACTCATGAAATGCTATTTTCAGGTGCATGTTTTAAACCTGGTTTATGTGAGCACAGGGGATAAATGACCATTGTGGCCTGCTGCGTTCCAGACAAAACATCAAATATTAAAAGCACTCATTTCTGAATTGTTAATCGTTTCTTTCACTGGCAAAGCTTAAAGCATGAACATTTGAAAATTAAAGTGACTGGCATGAGCTTTGTGTATGAAATGCAAAGAATCACCTGATTTTGCAATGAGATTGGGGGATTGTAAAAGACTAAGATGAAGATCAGATGAAATCAGTATGAAATTTTTCAGGCAGCAGGAGTTTTCCATGTATACTATTTGCTACTATTTGCTGGTGTAGCTGTACTTGATGGTGGAAAGATGAAATACAGAAAATATCTGGTTGCTAGAGAACTTTCTTCTGTTAAATGACAGGCAGCATTCACTGGAGACCTATTCTTTCATCTTAAGTACAGGAGGTTTTTTTCAATAGTCTGTGCTTAGTCTATAACAAAAAAATTCTACTGTTCATAATGTATCTGTGTCCAGTTTGGAAACTGTGGTTTTGATAAGAATTCTTCCTGTCTCTGATTATCTTCCCTATTTTATTTGTGTCCTTACCCCTAACTTTTGGGGAGGGAGAGTGGGAGGCAAACACAGCCACAATGGTGATGAAAGGAATTTTCTTTTGAAACTCATCACTGAAGTTCTGCATGTTATGCTGCCAAAGGCATGAATATGTTCATGCGTATTTGATAGTCTGCTCTTTCTACTCCGTTTTGTGAAAGCTAGATATTTTGGTTCCACTTCTTGTGAAGCCATTAACTCAAGCTTTTAAAAAGTAACACAGGTTCCTAATTGATCTCCTAAGGTTGATTGATTGTGATTTATGGCATTTAAATAGGTAAAATTAATTTATGTTTATGTAATATTCACATTTTGTCTTACTGTGGGGAAAGAAATTAAAAAAGTGAAACAAGTGATCGATCCTGAAATCATGCATTTTTGGGTCATGAACAAACATGACATTTTATGAGTATTCCAGCAACTTCTAAACTCATAGATTCCCCTTCCTTGGAAAAAAAAGGGAAAAGGGCCTGCTGTAAGTGTTTTCCATCAAATTAAATGTCAGTTACTGCTGTTGGGTATTTAATTGTGAGTAACTTTATGCTGCTGTATTTGCTAGCAGAGAGGTGATTCCCCTGGAACCTGTTATCAGGGAAGTCAGTACAGCGTGATCCACTGTCTTTATCCTAGAAATGGCCACTTGCTCAATGTAGTAAGTAAACCATACCTGTACAGCTAAATACACAGCTCAGGAAGAACGGCATCAGTTCAGCTCTGCCAGATGAGTGTGCCCTGCATTCAGCCCAGGAAGAAGATCTGATGCAACGCTGCCGATAAAATGCTAGAGGTCATGCAGATCATTGTGGAATTGAGTGACCTTTGAATGAGTGTGATCAGCATGGAGGCAGAGGGCTTGCTATTTCTGTCTTGGAAAGCCTGAACTGCCCTCAAACCAAATATCAAATCGTCTGAAATGGATGACTGAAAACTGGGGTAGAAAGTGTTTAGGGACACAGTTACTACCTCAGGAGCGTACCTGCAGTGACGGAGCCCAGCTGGGCGGGGGTACCAGCAGAAGCCGGTGCTGCAATGGAGCGGCTGGGGTCAGCTCCCCGGGCAGCCAGCCTGCGCCTCTCAGCCCTCCGACCCGCTAGAAACGCAGGTGGAGAGGAGATCTTGCGGGGCCACCCTGCCAGGGCCTCTGCTTGTCAGGTTTTCCTAAACTATTTTAGCAGGCAGTTTACTTTTCTCTGAGATTGCTTCCTTCCTTTTCCTCCTTGTCTTCTCTTTCCACATACGAATTCTGTTGGCTATAATCTGTACCTCCAGCTGAAAAGAAACTAAGTTTTTGTCTCCCTGTGCCTTGTTCCAGGGCAGGAGGTGTTCCAAGCCTGCGACTTTAATTCTGTCAGTCAGTAGACTTTTTTCTTACCCTTTTATCTCATCCTTTATATGCCAGGGTTATGAAGAGTCTTCAGTCCCAGAAACATGATTTGTGCTACTCTTTCTGCCTAAAATGCCATTTTTCTGACATTTATTATTTGGATGGGCTTCACCTATCCTTCGCCCTACCTTTACTGATTCTCAGCAGCTATCAGTTGCCTCTTCTGTGCTCCGTTTCTTCTGTCGTGAGGATTTTCACTTCGCCTACCTCACCCCTGTTGCTGATGCAGAATTTGAGCACTCCCTTCCCAGGGGCTGGCTGGTTCTTAGAGGTTCCTTCATGGGGGCTTCCTGGAGTCCAAGCCTACCATATCTTTGGCAACGCCAACAGTGATAAGGGAAAAAACTGTCAGGCAAACAATTTTCAAACTCTGTGTGTGATGCAGCCATTTGACTGGCTGGTGCAGTTCCAGTTTAAGCATTTTGTCAGCAGTACTGCAGACGTAAGAAATCCTATGTTTGTTAGCACTGGCTGAACCTACTGGCGCAAGAATGTTTTATTGTGGGATTTCTTTAAAACCAGACAGCCCTGTAACTCTTTCGGTCCAGAGGCAACATGCCTTTCCAGAGTGCCTACTCAGGCAGAGGTGTTATGTGTGATGGTGTAGACTTGGCTGACTGTTTCCCGGCTCTCATCAGTGATAAACTATTTTAGAAGTTTAATTCTTCACTGTTTTGGTTTTATATGGAAATATGAATGGCTGCATAAGGATGAAGCGTGAGTGAATTAGTTATTGATTTTGTTATTTCATGGAATTCATAAGCCATTTTTTTTTCTTTTCTTCTTTTCCCCACCTGACTCCAGCAGCGTGCAGGGTAGAAGGGAACAGGACCCATATGTCAGTGGTCTAGGATGGCCAGTGAAGGCTCCAACATCCCAAGTCCTGTGGTCCGTCAGATTGACAAGCAGTTTCTGATTTGCAGCATATGCCTGGACCGTTACAAGAACCCCAAAGTACTTCCCTGCCTGCACACTTTCTGTGAGAGGTAAGTCCTTTCCTCCTGCTGGTAACTAGGTATTTGTGTCATGCAACAAGCGCAGAACAATGCATCCTTTAGTGGATGGGGACTTTTCTCTTTACTTGTAAAGCTCACGTTAAGGCATGATAAAGTCTGGGAAGGCTGGAAGGGCAGGGATGTAGAAAACCACTGTTATTTGTGGCAGGTAGGAAGAAGAGAGAGCAGTGGGGTCTTTGGAATACACTCCCTTTATGCAAGAGTAAATAAAAAGTAAATCTAATGAAACTAATGAATGTGGTTACAACAATGTGAAAGGTGATGGCAGTCAGAATTTGGACCTCAAATTAATGGTCTCAAATTTACACTGATTAGCCTATAATTAGAAACAATAAAAACCTTTCTTTGTTGATTTACTAAGCAGAGAAATAATGATCCCATCCTTTAATGTCCAAGGGTTAGACATGATATATACATTATTAATAACCTGTGATTAAATGTCATCATTATTCTGCAACTTGGTTGACTGAAGTGGAAAAACTCTAGGAAAAGAGATGTGATAAAACAGCAGCTTGCCTTCTACTGTATTCAGCCAAATGAATTTAATAACTTAGCGATACTTTAATGTTATATTATCCATCAGATGGTGGAGAAAATACAGCATCTGCAGGAAAGTTAGCTGAAGAATTACTGATTAGAGTTCTTTATCTGAGGATGGGATGCAACTCTGGATTATATATTGAATGGCAGGAGAATTTTAATAAATGGTATTTTATGTCAACATGTAGTTCAGGAGATTTCCATCTCTTAGAATTGTGGTGTGCATATCTAACTTTGCACTGGGTGCAAGAAAAATTGTGGATCTGTGAGTGTGTCAGATGAACTGGTCTTCTGTAGAAGAATAGGAAACCCTGACTTTACTGAAGTCAGCAGTGAAACTCCCACTGAAGTCAGTGAAGTCGATCTTCACCACCATGTCTAAAGTTTCTTGACTTCAGTTCATGTGTAAATCCTAAGGTCAGCTTCTGGTTTTCACTGTAATCCTCTTAGGCTGATCTGGTTATGGAGAGAGGCTGGACGAACTCTTCCAGTGTACTGCTGATGTGCAAAGCTTAAGCTCTCCTTTCACAGAGCCCTTACTGGGGGGTCAGGAGGAGAGCTGTGGAGGGAGGATGAAGAGTGGTGTAAGCAAAGCCCTTGGAAGTGGCTAAGAACTGTGTAGCTGTGCGAGGTCACGCTTTCTTGGTTGGCATCTCATGAGGAATTTGGTGTAGCACTGCTCCCCTTAAGAACTGCATTCTGCAAAGTTTCCTGTGCTTACGGGACTATACTGAATCGCCAGTCACAGGTGGATGTTGCATGCCCAGTGGCTGTTAACTTGATTTTCGAGGCCAAAAGTGGCACTAACTGTCACCTAGGCTAGTCTGCTGCGTATTGTTGATCGCAGAACTTTCGTGTCAGATTTATATTCTGTGAAATTTAGTTTTTCTAAAAAAATCCCAGCAAATCCTGCCCCCTATCCCCCAATCAAACACAAACAAACAAAAATCTCCTCCAAAACTCCCTTAACATAAACTGTGGTAACCTAGGACGTGCTTCTCTGTGTAGTAAAGAGAGCTCTGTTGATTCTGGCTAACTGCCAAATAACTTTCCTAATTGAAATAAATGGAAAAATTTCCATTGGTTTCATTGGGACCAAGTTTTAGCTCTGAAACACTAAACCCACAAATACAAGTTAATAAAGGAGATTCTATTGGAAAGACAAGGGTCAACCACCGGTTAGTCAGTTAAAGACACAGGCTCTAATACTTGATGCAGTAACTTCATGTCTGTCAAACTTTATCTGATAGTTTATCATTTTTACTATCCTATGAGCAGGATGCGGTACATGTCTGGAATCATGGATCCACTCTGCACAAATAACTGAAAGAAAGGCACATAACTCTTAAAATTATGTCAGCTTACTGAAGCTTTTTTCATGTGGCAGAGGAAAAAAGATTTAAAGGGAAAAAAAAAAATCCCTGTAACCACTTTTACTTCTGAAGCCTGATGATGTACCTTTCCTTTTATAAGTAGGGGTAGCACTATTTCAAACCAGTTCTTAAACTGAAGGGGTTTTTTTTCATCTTTGATGATACTTTGCCTGTCTCTTCCCTTCCACCTCCCTTCCCCATAGGTGCTTACAGAATTACATTCCAGCCCATAGCTTAACCCTTTCTTGCCCCGTGTGCCGCCAGACCTCCATTCTGCCAGAGAAAGGGGTTTCTGCACTCCAGAACAACTTCTTTATCACCAACCTGATGGATGTCCTGCAACGAACGCCGGACAACAGCATTGAAGAGTCCTCCATCTTGGAGACTGTCACCGCTGTTGCTGCGGGCAAACCGCTCTCCTGCCCCAATCATGATGGAAATGTAAGTGAGATGAACTCCTGTGATATGTACAGGTACTGATATGTGCTGACTGGTCTGGTTTGTCATGGATATTTTGTTCTAAAAAGACGGTGGAGGAATTGGAATCGCACTAGTTCTTTGACTTTATAACATGTGAACAAAAGACAATTAACTCAGATGGTCTTAGTGGAGCATCTTAAAGTAGTCAGGATATTATTTAATCTTACCAGTCATCTTGGATGATACTGTCTTTCAGCACATTTGGTCAAAATTGTTGTCCTGCAAGTGCTGGACCTTGTGCCTTTGCCTCTTTAGGATGGGTTTCCATAGCTCCCTCGCTTGTAGAATCAACTATTGCTGTCGGAACCTATGTGCTTGTTTAGGCATTATGTGGCAGGGACCTTATAAGCTTAACTGATCTGCACGCTGAGGCAGTACCAAAAGCTATGTGAGCATGTTAACATGGAGCCAAACAAAAGGTTGTCCTAGCTCAGGATGCTTTGGTTCAGCACAGGCTAGAAACAGAGAGCTTCTGTTTATCTGCAGGGTTTTGTGCATCTCATGTATCGGTCCTTGGAGGCTGCTTTGGTTTTTTTCCTCCTCTGACTTTTTTTTCTTAGCATCCCCTTACGTACACCCTCAAATCATATCAGTGTATTCATTGGCAAGTACCCACAACTGGGTAAGTATTCCCTGATTATTACAAGAACAGCGCAAACTCTGCTTACTTCGCAATTTTCAGTGTTAACCTGTGTGGCTTCATGGTAGGCATATGAACTTCTGTCTCATTGCCAGGCTTATGGAACCATCTAAGTAGACCACGTTGCAAAGCTGAGCAATGTTCTATTGTAAACTGAATGCTGTGCTTCTATGCAAGCCAAGAAATACGTGCCAGTAGTTTAAGACAACTTTCTGAGGCCTGTTTTATTTGATACTCAATTTAGGTATATTGGTTGTATAGGAATAATTCAGCTGATAGGTAGTGATTACTCTTACAGAGGAACAGCTCAGTTCCCTCTCCTTTACTGACCTGCTGGAATTAGGTGGCCTTATAGAACTGATTTGCTGTACACTGATTAATGAATAACTGGTGTAGATTTTTTAATATGTACTGTACCTCTGTGTGTGCAGTGGTTACTGATTAATACATTCCTAGTTTTTATTTGCATTTTATTGGCTCTCCTTAAAATGAATCATAGTTCTTTTCTGACATAGCAGTCATGATAGGAACCATTTGATTGTGAAATGCAGAAAAAAGTCAAAATGAAGATGTTACTTGTTTTGCATTTTACATTATCAGCTGATGATTCTTTGGGTGTGCTTAGAAAAAACTGATTTGCCTACAATTAAAAATATGTCACCTTAAACCTTTCTGAGAACTCCTTTCTAGGGAAAGGCAGATTTGTAAGACCTCTAAGCCAAACTTACTTGGCTGACCTTGAAACATAGCATGCCTTTTAGGGCGCTGAGTAGTGTGTGATGGGAGTATCTTCTTGCATCAGTAAGTATCTGGGAGGGCTGGGCCCGGGATGGGGATGACTCCAATTTAAAGCTTTGCAGAGCTAGGAAATTAGAAGCTAAAGTGCACACATTAGTCCTTGTGACGGGAGGAGCTGAGAAGAGCTTTGGGAAGAGCTGCTTGAGGCTGGCCCGCTGGGTCTGGCTGAAGGGCAGGGTGCACAGGGCAAGGTGCTGGCTGCCTCAGGCCTGGCGGAGGAAATGGACTTTTTCCGGCTCCGCGGGTGCCCAGCACAAGGGCTCTGTGTGGAATGTGCCTGACTGCTAGCAGCTTTGCTGGGGGCTTCGGGGAGCGAGGCAGGATTGAGGTGGTAGCTGGAGGAGAATGCCTTCACAGAACCAGCAGTCATTCTGCACTGAAACCTCTCTTCAGTAATTTTTACGTATTGCTTGGGGTAGGATCAGACCCATTGTCTTTTTACTCTCAAGGGAAACATTTGCATCACGTGTATTTCATTTAAATATTAGCAGATTTTCTTTGTATTAGCTTGGAAATAAGTTTCTGTTTAAACAAGTTTTTTCAATCTTTCCAGCCATGCTGGATTTAAACCTCTCTGATTAAAATCAGATAGAAACTGATGTGCAGATACTTTCTCATGGGCTTGCCTGTCTGCGTGTAACTTAGCCTTCCTCAGGCCATGTAGATTAGGTACTTTCCTTTCCAGCTGGTCTCTTATTCCCACCACTCATACTTTCCACGCTTGTGTGCGTATCCTGTTCCTTCTGCGCACATCCTCTCATCCTCTCTTGTGACATCTTTGGGGTGTGTGTTCTTGTGAAAAATGAAACTTAGCTTGTAGTATCTTAACACGAGAGATGGTTTCCTGTGCTTAAACTATAAACAAATGCTTCCTCATATGCGCCCAGCACAGAGCACAAATACATGTTCTTGTTAAATTGGGGTGACAGGGCACATGTGTTATGGAACTTTTGAACCTAACAGAAGATTCTTATCTTCTACCTACACATTAAAATAAGATTGGCTTTATTCTCAGCTGCTAAACACCTGCAGATCTTGTTGGATATAAGCATCCTCATTTGGAAACATGGATCTACAATCATTTAGGGGAAGGTACAACAGCCACAACAGGGAAGGCTGTGAAATTCTAGGTCCACTACTTCATAATGTGTAATGAGTGGTACAGCCTCTTTGCAGTCAGCCATTCTGAAAGTCCATGCTTGGGTTTTGTTTGAATTTGAAGTGAAAGCCTGCCCAGAGTCTAGGATCCATGCTTTTACAGGTACAGTGGATTTTCTGCCTACCGAGTGTAATAAGAGAGCATACCCAATATTAAATTAAAGACTTGTAACAAGAGAGCATGCCTTATCTCTGACTAGCTTTTTCGCAAAAGATCACAGAATAGCTTGGCGACTTGACAGGTATATGATCTTGTCTAGAAAAACATTTCCTGAACTTGTGCAGGTGTTGCTTACTGCATCTACACTTCCCTTAAATAAAAAAGCACCTATCATTGATATTCTGATGAAGTGACTTCATAACATACCTCTTAAACCTTGTTTTTTCTCCTCACCTCTGTACTTCCTACCGTGTCACTTACTCATGTATCCCATGAAAATGTAATCTATTTTTCTTCTGTACTCTGCAATATTCAGTGTGTCATTGAGGCTAAATAAAAAATTCAGAACGTCAGCGTTAGACTCTTAATGAGCATTAGAACTAATAAACTGAGCTCACTGCTGGTGGAATTTTGTTCTCCCTCACAAGGAACATTCAATACAGTTGGGAAGCAAGAGTGCGACTGATACAATCATCTCTGACTGAGTTGGAAAGTCACACAAGGCATTTGGGTGGTTCACTTGTATGCAAACATGTTGTTTAAGTCATGGCAGTCTTTCAAAACTTTTTTAAAAATTTGCTTAAAGCTTTCAGGTTTGCTGCATGGGTAAAGCAAAAGCTATGACTAGGGAGAACAAAACCCCACATTCTAAATTTTACCATATACCTGGGAAGTGCCCTCCAGTAACACAAACCTACATTCTTCTAAAAGCCAAAACAAACAAAGCTAAGGTACACACTAGCCCTGGGACAGAGGGATTAAGCATGTGCGTGAGATGAGGAAGAAGGCTGGCAAAGAGCAGACTTTTCCTTTTTCTCTGGACTGCTGTTTTAATTCAAACAAACAGAAAGCAGAGGATGAACAATGTGATTATTCAAATGTGCGTTTAGAGAAGGGGGGCTTGTGATTGGTAAGAACCTTTTTCTAGAGACCTAAACTTTGAAGGGCTGGAATTAGTGTGCTTTGGCTTTGTGAAATCTAATTCAGAAGTACCTGCATCCTTGATGATGCAAATTAAGAAGTTTCTGTAAATTCAGTTAAATTGCAGTAGTGAAGATATCCACGGCTCTCTGATTAGATCATTGTGTTGAAATCTGCTGGTCTGGTTTAAGGTAGAAGTTAGTGGATGGGATTTCAGAACCAGCAGGTATTGATTCCCATTTCATTACAGCTGCTGGGAATGTCCTGTTGACTTCAGCGGAAATACAGCTGAAGCCAGTGTTGGATGCCATAGAATATCCTGCCCAAGAGCTCTCTTCAATTTGGAAAGGAGTGGTTCAGGCAAAGGGTTTTTTTTCTGAGATGTTTTGTAAAGCAAACCTGTTATGAAAAGCTTTCTGGGGATGTCACAAAAAGTGATGCCCATGTTGGGCATGGAGGGGAGAGAAGAAAAGCCAGTAATACATGTCTGTCTGTAGTTAGAAATCAATCTTACCCGATTAAGAAATGCTAGACAAAAATCTTAGGAAATCAGCTTATCTAGGCACTTGTAGCCTGACTTGTATTAATAGTAGGTTTTCCTTCTCCTTCAGCTATGGCACAATCCAGAGATTTTTAATGGGAAATGAAAGCTGCTTCACTCAAAACATTTTGAATTGAACTGAGGCAAAGATTACTATTTCTGTGCAGACATACATGTTAGGTCTTTGTGGTCTGCTTGCTATTACCATTCCAGCTTATGCGATTCTCTGGTGCTTGACTAAAGAGGAAGAAAGTTGATTAGGCTAAATTTTAATATGCCAATGAGATGCTTGCTTTCTTATATATGTTGCTGCAAATATAATGAAGTTTATTATGAGGTGTTCAATAGGAGAGAGAAATATTAAATTATTCTAATAATTGTATCCAAAGATAAAAATAAGTAAAAGAATAAGTAAAAGGCTTGTTAAAATATCTTGAACCTAAGCATTAAATTATGAAGAGGCAGAAAGATGAACTTTTGACACTCATTCAAAAGAAATGCAATTTTTTTACCATATAAAAAGACTTAAGAGTTTCCTAATAAAATATTGTTCTTTTTGGTTGTTTCTGGTTGTGAATTTTTGAAGTCTTTCAACAGAATTTAAATCCTAAACTCTGTTTATCTCATTTCCTTTATGCACTGTAAGACTGCATCACATCTGTAACTGTCAGGCCTCAGAGGATCTACTGCTGTGAGACTGCTAAATTCACAGTGACTGGAGTAGTGTTGATGGCGGTTGTCATTGTTTAGAAGGTCTACTTTTTTTTTTCCCTTGCTGATATATTTGATCTTACACTATTTATTTGGGCCAGCTTTTAAATTTTATCTGAAGTGGCTTACATGAATGGCCAACAAATGACTAAACCCTCATTGCGTGTGAATCCTGTATCTTGTGAATTGAGATAAGAGGGAAGAATGGGAATAAGACAGAAAGGAGCTTATCAGAGGAAAATCCCTATTAATACTAATAGCCACATGCAAATCATGGTTCTTACTTCCCCCTCCTAATTCTCAACATGTCTTGGGGCAGCCAGCTACTTTGCATGGTGCTGTTACAGGTCCCTCTGCTCACCTGAAAACAGCCAATTCTACACAACCATCTTGTTGTCAACCAGCATCTCCAGCACAACCGTCTTTGTGCGAGAGGTGTGAGGGCCAGAAGTATCAGCGAAGTTATTCAATATTCTGATGCTGTGTTCTCAATTCAAGAGAGCTGCCAATGTCTTGCTTTGAAGCATATCCTATGAGCTTCCTTATATACTTTTAATAAGCCTAAAATGCTTTGTGCTCAAGGACTTCCTAGCTGTAAAAGAAAGTCTCATGCTGAATTTGCATATATGTGCATTATTTTGATTAACGTATGATTTTGGGCACAGCACTTTTCTGTTTCTTTCCACTCATGAACATATTCAGAATTTGGGGCATTTATTACATGTAAAGATAATTTTTTAATCTCCAGACAGCACCTTACTGGGTACATAACAGGTTGAAACAATCTCCTCTTTCAAGTGTAGATCAGCACTTTATTATAATATCAGATATGAGGTTTTGATGGTTTTAAGGGATTAGTAATGAGATATGGAGATTTTTCCCTGCGGCATGTTGGTTCATTTAGGGTGCTTTTCTCTAGCAAATAAACATGCTGTTTGGTAAGCTCCATTGAATTCATGTTCGGCAGGTGACCCTGTTATGAAAAACAGCCTAAGTTTACAGTTTCTTTGGCAGACCCTCTGGGGAGACTAAGGATTGAGTTAGTGAGGGAACTTGAGTGCCCTGTTTTTTTGAGTCATTTCACAAAGTAGTTGAGAGAGACACCAAAACTTACTATTACACAGTTGAAAGATGATGTTAGGGCCAGCCTTGAAGTCCAGCATTCTGTTTCCCAGGCTGCTGGTCTAACACGTTCTGATAGAATAAAATACGTTCAAACCAGCATTTTGCTATGAAATATACAACAGCCATCTTTTAAGCAGTAAATTATTGGTGTCTAAGAAAGGAGAAACTTTGTCTCAGAGCTTGGATAATAACATGAGCTCAAGACCCAGTAAGATGTGATTTGAGTGATGTTACTGCTGCCGTGTTTGAATTTAGAGTTGTGCACTTTTCCAGGTGATGGAGTTCTATTGCCAGTCCTGTGAGACAGCCATGTGCCGGGAGTGTACAGAGGGAGAACACGCGGAGCATCCCACCGTACCACTTAAGGATGTGGTGGAGCAACACAAGGCTTCCCTCCAAGTCCAGTTGGATGCTGTCAACAAAAGGTATGGGGACTCCACTGGTTATTTGCCATTTTCACTTATACCACTGGCTTCCTCTGTTACCTTGGATGGATGTTTTACTGTACTGTTGCCATGGACCTTTACCTAGAAAACAGCGATAGTGGGGCTTGCATATGGAAAAAATTGAGTGTGATGCACTGAGGGACTAGAGAAAAGAGCAAAAGATTCCTATCTGCCTTTCACAAAACAGAGGCCATTAGAAATACAAGTGTCCTCCAAAGAAGGGGCAGAAAATGTTAAGGAGAAAAGTATGGTCATTAATTAATGATAAATAAATACTACTGGATGCTTAAAAGACCAGTACAAATACTACAGTGGCAGAAAGGCTGAAAAAAAAAAAAAAAAAGAAAAAGTGGGATAGATCTAGTTATATCTTCCCGAGTAGATACATTTGCATAAAGGACAGAGGATCCAAGGCCTCGTTGTTGGAAATGCCTAAAGTCTAATGAATTTCCACAAGGGAGGGCCCTGGCTTAGCCTTATTTTATCACACCAAAACCACTATGTAGTGATAAAAGGAATGAACTTACTTCTGGGAAATGACCGAGTTTAAAGACAACCTGCTGATGACATTGTTTCATCAAAAGATATCAGGACCAGGGCCAATGTTTAATGACTTTTGAAACAGCAATCTTTGTAATTTAATCCCTCCCTCAGGCTTCCAGAGATCGACTCAGCACTTCATTTTATATCTGAAATCATACACCAGTTAACCAACCAAAAGGCTAGCATTGTAGATGACATTCATTCCACTTTTGATGAACTCCAGAAGACTTTAAATGTGCGAAAGAGCGTGCTGCTTATGGAACTGGAAGTGAATTATGGCCTTAAACACAAAGTAAGATGCATGTTTTGTTTCAGTGAAAAGCTATTAATTTAATCAGCCAGTTTTTACAGATGATGCAGGACACCAGTTTGACAAATTGTGTCTGAGATCCAGAGGAGAACTTTGTTTTCCTGAAATCAAGTGCTGCAGAGCCTCGCTTGTGGGTGCCCAGTCTTATAAATGGAATCCAGACCCTGTGTGGGCAGGTAGCCCTTTGCGCATGGTGTCTGACGATCTAAAATAGCCAACACACTAAGCAGGCATCTGCTTAAAGCCAGCATGTTGATGTGCAGATGACAATAAGGGAACATCAAAGGAAAGTCTGAAATTCTTGGGCTGCAATCCTGTGAACCCCTCCATGAAGATACAGGCCAAACAATTTCTCCTGAAGAACTGAACAAGGCTTGCTGTTTTGCTTTAAAGCACTGTTTTCCTTTCTGGTAACATATTTCATGTTAGATGTCACTGGTTGGAACGCATAAAGATTGCAGGCACATCTCACTTTCTCAGGGGAATACAGAGACCAATAGATTCCAGAGCTGTATTCACTCTTTTACTTCCTATCTGGATGATTGAATCTTGTGTTTTTCCCCCTGTATTGTACACTAAGCTTTAGAGGAAGAAAACAGAAATCCGTACTTTTACAGAGAGAAACCTGTAGCCTGGTGGGTAGGATTTTTGTTGAGGATTAGCAAGTCTGAATCAGGCAAATGAAAGAACTTAGTCCTTATCTTCCTGGGCATCAGTTGTCTGTTTTATATAAAAGAAAGACCTCTTCCCTCAAAATAGCCTTTAAAAGAAAGTAGCATCAACAACTGGAGTTTCAACAGCGGCTGATAATATTGGCATCTTTGGGCGTTCTCTGTGATTACTGAGCAGCTTGAGCATTGCCAGATGTCTGAAGCAGAGGAATGCTGCGTTCCTGGATCTGGAACAGGCTTGATCATTAGGAAGGTATTGAGCTGCTGGGCCTGTGAAAATGGAGGAATTCTGATGTGTACTTTCAGGAACACAGGGAGCCCAAAACCCTGGGGCACAGAATTTAGTCATCTCCAGAACTAAGCAGCAGCTGAGGAGCTTTTAGCATCAAAAATTTGGACTTGGATCCCAGGTTCATCTAAATGTATCCAAGATATCACAAAAACTTATTTTCTTAGCAAACAAATACACTCAGGGGGTGTACAAAGTTCACACAAGATGAAGTATGATGTTAAATTCTCTTGTTGTTTAAAGGGATTTAAAATAGTTTAAAAACTATTCTGGGTGTAAGAGAACCAAATTTTTACAGAGCTGCACGTAGGCAGTAAAAGAGGCATCTCCCCTGTTTGTATGAAAAAGAGCAATTGGAATTGGGTTTTGCTTTTGAATGAATAGTAGTCCTGCAAAATAATTCAAACCCAAATATTCCATCATTCTGATCATGTACTTTGCAAAAATGAAAAAGTGAAAGGGCTACACTTTACTAAAAGAATGTTGGCAATTCAGTTTCAGTTGTCCAATGGACTGAAAGAGGCCTCTTATAAAATACTCTAAACACATTTTAAATATTAGTTATGGTTCAATTTAATATTCTCTATCTTTGTAATGAAAGAAAACTATATTGCGAAAATAATGGTTTTAAAATGTAGCTGCAGATTGTCTTCCTCCTCAGTTTGTGGTTTGTTATCCCAAGCATATGGGTTTTTGTCACCCTGGGACTTTATTAGCTATGCTATCTGTTTAACTGCTTATGTCCTTGAATAAAGACAAGGCAGATTAGAAATGCCTTGTATTGAATCCTGAGAGGTTTACAGATGCCTAGAAAGACAGATAACTTGAAATTTCAGGGTAGTCTTGAAATTTGGTCATTCTGTTTTGCTTGCAAAAGATTTTGTGTTGTTATCGCTTTGCAGTATCAGTAACTCATCAGCCTCGCTTTTCTCCAATGGGTGAAAAGCAGATAACTTCGTAAAATTCAGAAGAAAAATACCCTTAGAATGCAGTGTCATTAGATGGTGTGTCTCAGCAAGGGAAGAGTATCTCACAGCAAGAACTACACCCAGTCTCTAAGTTTACTTTAAAATCAATTTAAATGTTTTGAAAATATTTACTTTACACTGATGGTCAACAAAATGACTTCTCTGATCCACAGTAATGTCTGTGCCCTAGCTGTTCTCTGTAGGAAAAACATACCACATATGCAACTGGGTACTTTGGTTTGGGGATTTCGTCAGTGGAGAGTGTGGGGGGTAATTGGAATGTTGGGGCTTTCCTGACTGTCATGAATTTCGCTGCTAGGTTGTTATAATTCAGGGATCCTTTTGCCAATTCATTGCAAAACTGTTTTTAAAAAAATGTTAGCCTTGTTCCCAGCCCACACCTGACAATTTTGAGGTCAATACTGTTTTAAGGATTTTAGACTGAGGGCCAGAACTGAGCCCATAATAAAAGCTCTTTCTCAGTCTTAAATACAGAGTAGCTACTTGCTGCCCACCAAAATTTCAGGCTACTCAACCCAACTCTTCCCAATATCCACAACCCATCCTTTATGTTTTCCTTTCCTGCCTGCTGAAACTGGGGAATCAACTTAGCCGCTTCTGCTGGGGAAACTTTTCCTTTCTTCACTTACTTAGATCAGGAATCACACTTTTCCTCAGGATGGATGTACAGATCTTGAGAGTGCCTTCTTGTCCGTCTCCATAGAGGACTAAACCAAGGTTTCCCTTGGCTCTGAAGAAATAGTTTCAAGAAATTTCTTGCAGCCTCCTTTATTAATGGGCCTGATGACTCCAAAATGTGTCTCTCTGTCCACACAGCTCAATTCCCAGATACTATCTAACTGTGACTAGTGAGAGTTAGCTGGAGAAGGGTTCAACCTTCTACATTTGGGTTCAAAAAAAAAAAAAAAAGACAGGCCAGACAGGTGGGGCAATAATTCAATCTAGTGTGACAGTGGATCTGTGAAGTCTTGAAGATGCGAAACAGGGTACATTTTTTGTGTTGCAGCATGATATTCCAAGAACATGTAGGGGATCAGTGTGGTACTTTTTCTAAAATGAAACGTGAAAATAAACTCTAAAATAAAGCACTATAAATTGGGTTTCTACAAAGGCCTTCAGATATAAAGCATGCTGCCTCTTGCTAGGATAGTTCTTGTAACATGATGTGAATCTGGTGTTTGGTAATGCACACAGGTCCTCCAGACACAGCTGGATACCTTACTTGAAGGACAAGAAAGCATTAAAAGTTGCAGCAACTTTACGGCCCAAGCCCTCAACCACGGCACCGAAACCGAAGTTTTGCTGGTGAAGAAGCAAATGAGCGACAAGCTGAATGAACTGGCCGAGCGGGACTTCCCCTTGCAACCCCGCGAAAACGATCAGTTGGACTTCATAGTGGAAACAGAAGGGCTGAAGAAGTCCATTCACAATCTGGGTACTATTTTAACCACCAATGCTGTTGCCTCTGAAACAGTTGCCACAGGGGAGGGGCTGAGGCAGACAGTGATCGGACAGCCCATGTCCGTTACCATCACAACGAAGGACAAAGATGGGGAGCTCTGTAAATCTGGGAATGCTTACCTCACCGCTGAGCTGAGCACGCCTGATGGGAGTGTGGCGGATGGAGAAATACTTGACAATAAAAATGGCACTTACGAATTTTTGTATACTGTTCAGAAAGAAGGGGACTTCACTTTGTCACTGAGACTTTATGATCAACATATCAAGGGCAGCCCGTTCAAACTTAAAGTGGTCAGATCAGCAGATGTGTCCCCTACAACTGAGGGGGTTAAGAGGCGTGTTAAATCTCCTGGCAGTGGTCATGTGAAGCAGAAAGCTGTGAAAAGACCTGCGAGCATGTACAGCACTGGCAAAAGAAAGGAGAATCCCATTGAAGACGATTTGATCTTCAGAGTAGGTAGGTGACTCGTCTGCTACATACTGACATACTTAAAAACAGTTCAGGGAAACTGGATGAAAAAATCTAGAAGTTAAATTATTTTAAGGTTAAAGCTGTAAGTAGAGCAACCTGATAATGCCTTTCGGCCTCTTGACTTTTGTTCATATGGAAATTTTAAAAGCACATACTTCAGAAATTCTGTTTGCAGCAATATTTAATTGGAATTTGGGTTGAGAAATGCATGCATCTGATTTGGGATAAAATATTTTACCACCTATTCTGTACTCTATTTGGCATTATAAAATGAAAATATAGTAACATCAATGCTTCAGATTAGATTAAATTACTTCTTTAAAAAGTTGCATGGCAAGAAGGGAAGTATGACTCCTTCTCTAAAACTTTTTCCCTAAGGATTAATCCAATTAATTAACCTGGAACTATACACGGTAAATCCTGTTGTCATATATAGTTATTTCATTATGTCAACATAGGACAAAATTACGATTTCCTTTATTTGCCTTTGTCCCTAATATCTAAATATGTTTAGTTCTTTATATAGTGTAATGTTCTCTCTAAATCTGTGGCCCTCTAATGCTTGGTAAAAATATAATATCTTAGTGTCATTTACTGTGATTTTCTTTCAGGTCTTTTTAGGTACTCTGTTTTTAAGCTATATAATAGTAATAATAATAATTCATCATTTTAAAAGTCTTATACCATAGGTTATTATATTTATGTAATGTCTGCTTGTGTAGTTAGAAAATACTTTTCGCTTTGCACAACTAAAGAAAAAAGCAAGTTAATTCTTAATATGTACAAGTCAGGATTTCAGCAGTATGTGTTACCAAGGGTCATGGTTTAACCCCTGCCAGCAAGTCAGTACCACGCAGCCGCTCACTCACCCCTCCCTCTGCCCCAGTTGAATGGGGGAGAGAATCTGGAAAAGGTAAAACCCATGGGTTGAGATA
>NW_009610266.1:0-5438 GCF_000690535.1 Cariama cristata
ATCATCATTATGTGGCCTGCAAACAGATTTTTGCATAACAACAAAAGCCCAGTCTACAGCCTAATGAATGCACTCATTAACTGTAATAGCTTTAGCTATAGATTGAAGGGGGAGAGACTTTAGAGAAAAAGAAATCAACTCAACTGATCCCAAGACACTGCTGAATTTTCACTTTAGAAAATAAGTGGAACTGTTTACAAAAGGGAGGGTGGTGAGTCTATTTTTGTTGTATACATGTATCTCTTAGTATTATTGTCCAATCTTAGAAACAGCAGTTTAGAAATGTGTGCTGAATATTCCAGGCAGTTTTCACAGGGATCGTAAAGCTGCATTCTCCAGATCACTGTTACTGACTCATGGCATTTCACTGATCACAGTTTGTCCAGAGCCAACAACTGGAAAGTTACTTTCAGTATAGTGAGTTACTCAATGGACAAAATCAGTAGATGTGTCTCTAGCTTTTTATGCTGTATCCCACTGATGTAAAAAGACATCATGTTAGCTGTAGAGACATCATGTAACATGGTGAGGAGCTTTTGCAGGAACTTCCCTTCCAGTTGGTAGTCTGGATGCCCACCTACTGAGTTGCAGCTGGTTTAGTATTAGTCTTTTACTGGCTCCCTCTCCCATTCAGGATTGGCAGCAGCTGAGAAGAGGCCATTCCACCATCCCAGACAAGAAAATTCAAATGGTATCAAAGGAGTGGTATCAAGTGGTATCAAAAGGAGTCCTAGCTCTAAAAATGTAAACTGTGGCATCTTAGTGGGATTTGGGTGTGTCAGAGATAGTATGTATCTTTTTACTCCCCCCCCCCCCCCAAATTTTTAAAAATCCCTGAGCCATTTCAGTGAAGTAGAGCAAAAAAGTATTCAAATAATTTTCAAATAACATATTTATAGCATAGAACTTGCTTTGGGTAGGTCAGCTGGCTCTGTATGGAATGTCATGAAGAAATTTGTGTGCACTTTAGGAAAGACCAGTTTGAAATATCCACATTTTCACTTTACCATTTATCATCATTTGCTCTTTAAATAATCCAAATAAAGTCTTAATACCACACACCCTTTAAGGAGGATGGCTTCACATTTTGGTGTATCACATGTATAGAAGGCAGAAAATGTACTCTAGATCTTTCCCCATAAAACTTGGTATCTTGATAATATATACTTGATAATACCTTACAGATCTTATAGTATATACCTGATACCTTGATAGCATTTCCATGATTAACTTTTTTTATAGTAAGCAGCTAACAAATGTCTTCCCACTGGCCAAAAAGTCATATTTGCTATTCACTGTTATTTAACTTATCAGTGCAATAAAATTAAAATAAGTTTATCGTCAAATTTTCATACAACACAGTGACGGAAAAGGATTGCAGCAGTTTCAGGGACTGCCAATTTGCACAGTGTCACCTCGTTGCTCTGCCTCTCTCTTACTATCCAACATATGTGCTTGCTAGATTTTGAAGTGGATTATAATTAATACTCTTCAAATCATGAGTTGTGTATCTATATAGTCAACTCTCAGAACAATAAAGTTCTAATTCTGCTTCATACTGTGGGGATGTTGCATGGAAAGACAACAAAAACATAATAGACATTGGTATTGTTCAGGAATACTTAAAACTGAAGTTGTCCTTGAAGGATATTGTGGTGCTGAATGGAAAAATAATCAACTATATTATCTATTTAAACCCTTTATCAGAATAAGATTTTCTTCTTTGAAACTCTTTTAGTCCAACTGTCCTTCAAAAGTTGCACACTTTCCAAAAAACTTCCTTGGAAGGTCTCTCAAGAATCTGAAAACATTCATTGAAGTCAACATTATGAAGAAAAATCTGAACCCTATAGTTGACACTTAAGAAATGTCACAAACAGTATAAAAGACTTGTAAAGTTGAAAAAAAAAACGTTATGGCCATTTAGTAAGTAGGCATGTCAACTTGTGCAATCACTTTGCTGTTGTTCAGATCTGATGTCTTATCATTGACTAATTGTCATTAGAGTTTCAGTTCCCCCACTGAGGTGATTTGGACTACAAAAGTAACAGATCTTACATATAGGGCCAATAACAGAATTGCTGCTATGGATGTTCAAAACTGAGTGAGTGGCCTTAAACTGCCAAACTTTTTACTTTAGACTGTTGATCAAAGTGTCTAAATTAGGGAACACAGAATTTGTTTTCTATTTTAAAAATATAAAAGATTATCTTAATTATATTGAGAGTTAGTGTTATTTAGGGAATATATTTAAAACACTTCCTGTCACCCAAAAAAAGAGATAAAACAGTATCATTTTCATTCAGAGTAATTTTGAGAAGACTGAGAATTTTAAAAGCAATAGAAACAAGCATTTCCAGTTCAGAGAAAAAAATGTCTCTTCATTTAAAATATCTTGACAGGGTAAAATGTTAGCTAGCTCTACTTAGGAGAATTTTTCGCCCTGTTTCTTTCACCCTACGCATGGGGAAGTTTTTCCACATGGTTCATTTTGGTGCTTCCTCTCTAGAACACGGACCCTGATTCTGCTGGGCACAGATGTGTGACCCACTGCACACTCCTGTGTACTCCGACTGCAGCACTGGAATTAGCTCTGGGTACAGTCAAACACATGATTACTCCTAAATCAATTTCTGTTGCTTGTTGATGCTTCCCATAGCAACTGCAGAGAGGGAAAAAATACAATAATGAGAAAAGAAGTAAGGTAAAACATCATGAGAGGCTGGGGAAACTGTGAGGGAGAGGCACTGTTTTAACTTTCTTTGCATTCTTTCTCTAATCCACTGGGTTTTATACAACCATCATTCCCAGACATATGTCAAACCTCAACACAAGCTAATACAAATACAGGGCAGAGTGGATGTCAAGAAGTCAGGTAGCCTACTGTCCTCCCTTTGCCAAGGCAGGGTCATTTATATCAGATGGATGTTCATCTATCTTATTCTCTGACATCCCAAGAGTCTCCAAGCTAGTCTAGTTCCTCATCCTCTTTACTGTAAGGAATATTTTCCTAGTGTCTAAAACGAATCTTTCTCCTTCTATTTTAAGTCATGAATGCTTACATCAATATGATAAACAAATTATGACCTTTTTGCTGCAGATTTTTATGTTCCTAAAGACAGTTATCACATCTCTCCCCTAGTATTGTGTTTGGCTCTTTAGGCTATAAATATTCAGTTAATTTGATCAAGCCTGTTTTCTAGATAACTTTCCCACTTCTTGGTTGATCCTTTACCTCTGTTGCTAAGCACTAGCTTTTGTGAAGTTTGATACTAAAAGCTGTCCTGGATTTGTGTTTAGTAGCTTTCTCCTTGTAGTGAACTGCAGGGCAATACTTTACTCATTCTCTCATAATAAAGTGGTTAAAGAATCACTCTCTGTTAGTTCTGATGTCCCCTGTTTGTCGCAGCTCATTTTGTGCTTTGACTTTTCTCATTTTATCCCTTTCTAATGTTTTTCTTTCACATTGATCCTTGAAAATCTGGGCTTGCTTCTGCTTTTCATATATTTCCGTTTTTGAGATGGGCACACTAATGTCTTGCCATATTTCCTATCCTTCCTCTACGTGGTACTTCTTAATTAAGACATTCCTTACAAGAGATCTAACCTTAAAATTTTCTAGACTTAGTGAAGTCTGCTATTTTTCCTCTTTGCTCTTTTAAAAGTCACAAATGCTATTTTTCATGGCTGTTCTCATCTATTTTGCCTTTTGTCTTAACCTTCTCAAGCAGTCTCCACCTACTCATTAAACACCTACAGAAGAGCCTCCTCTCTCTTGTCACTAGGTACAGCCTGTATCCAAGTAGTGTCACCTAGGTTTTCTAAGAACTTGATAGAAAAACTACTGCATTCTTCTATCCTTCATTATCAGTAAGTCTTTAGAGAATGCTCTGGTAGCAGCTCACAAAAATCCTTCTCCACGTCATCTTCCAAATTTGACAACATTAATCAGACACTTTTCACAGGAGGGACCATATACTTGTCACCTGTAAGCATGACCAGTAATCAATAGCCCTAATTCCTTCCATGTTCTGCACCTCTGATCATGTGAATAAAACCCTGATGCATGAGGCAACACCTCCTTCCTACTCCAGTTGCCTGCTTGTCCTGAACCCATTAAATCTTTTTTATATTATCTATTTGTTTATGTGTGCCTAATGACCTCTTCTGAGCAATTGTCTTACACAAATCTAACCATGAAATGAAGGTTTCCACATTCTCTTGTCTAGTTTAAGGTGGCAGTAGTTTTCCTCTTTTGTCCTGTTTACAGTGATGTGCAACTCTAACCATTTCGCTGGTCCTGCAGAAGGTGTCAGTCAGCTCTGCAAATCCCTGTTATCCCTGATAATCAGATTGACATCAGTAGCACACTCCATGCTGTTGATTGTCATGCCGCCTACCAAGTAGATGTGGAGCGCTTCTGGAGCAATGTCCATCTTGTCTTTTTGAAGACATTTTGTGGAATTAAATGCTCAGGCCATTGTTGACAGGGATTGAGTAACTTCATCATTTTGTAAATGTTTTTCAGAAGGGCTAACAATTTCTTGACTGCACTGTATGAACCCAAAACAGCCATCTGTATAATGCATATTGAATTGTCTTTATAGTCATTAAGTGTCTTTCTGATGGTCTTTTCATAAAGCTTCAAGCATGAGCTTGCTCCTGTGCTGCTGTTCACCTGAATGTTCTCCTCCCTTCACGGTGATTCTTTCCAGAAGAAACAAAAATACTTTATTCAAACAAGTGGAGATTTCTTTGTAACAGATGCAGTCCTGCATTTCATCTTTCTTGGGAATCAACACTTTATTGTCAAAGATTGCTTTTCCTTCCTCCCACAATTCCTGTGTGTGGATTGAAGTTGGCACAAGAGGGCCGCCCACCTGGGGAAGAACTTATTGGTGCTGGCTATTTCATGGAAGATGGGGAAGGTGGGAAAGGAAAATCCAGAAATTTATTCAAATTTCTCATATTTTACCATAACAAATTTAATACTAAAAAGTCTGCATCTCTCTCTTCTATGTATATACGGTATAACAATGCATACTGGTCCTACCGTGAGAGTCCCACTTGTTCAGATATGCTCAGCTGGAGGAGTCTGAAGGCTTATTCTCTACCATTAGTACCCAGGGTTGTGGGGGAGGAAACGAGCAGGCTGCTCATGGTCTGTGACCACAGCTGTGCAACCCAGTTGTTTAAATAGGGTCTCATCTGCCTCTACTTTTCCATTCAGATGTTTAGAAGCAATTGTATGGACAGTAATGAACTAAAACATTGAATTATTTTATTGTGTTTATATTTATTCATTGTTATATTTATTCATTAATAAATTTTGTAAATATTGGTGGCTCTGTAGTATCATTTATTGGAGCCTTTCTGTGATATAAAACTATGTAGTGATTTATTGTGAGTAAACTAAACAGACCTTTAACAACGGAGCA
>NW_009610266.1:5448-17875 GCF_000690535.1 Cariama cristata
TCTGCTTGCTGAAGGATATTTTTTCACTAAAATCTCCACCACCCTGGCATATCCTTCAAAAAATGGTAGCTGGGACAATGTGCACATGCAAATAAGGTCTGATAACAGACAAGTAACATTATGATAATGGCCCTTCTATTTCAAGTTCATCCCTTGCGAATACTGCAACCGTAAAAGCCACTTCTCCTTTTTCCTTTCTTCTGTGATTCTTTATTTTATTTGGCGTGCAAGAATTTTCTTAAATGGTATTTTTTTTTCTTTTTTTTTTTTTTAAGAAACACCATTAACAAATTGATTAACAAATATTTTGTTTGATACACTACAGTTATTATCCTATATCACACCATCCATTTAAGGAAAATGCACCAGACATTAGTCTGACGGCCAAGAATACAAACACAAAAGAACTGGTTGAGGGGAAAACACATCATGATCCTGAAAGACAATTCCCCACTGTGCTGAATGTGAGTGTAATATTGAGGGCAGCCATCCCTGCACATTTCATAGTCCTCTTACCTTGTTGACATCTTTCTACCCTGGCAAGTTGATGAATAAGATATATGAATTACTGTGTAAACCCGACGGGTATCTCAGCAAGGGGCTTTTACTCTGATGCTGCCGCTGTGCAACTACTGCTTTCTTTCACAGCAAGGTTTCTTCAGAGGCAACTTTATCTTTACATCTTGATGGGATCACTTTAAGGACATTTGCCTGCTGGTTAAAAAACACCACTATCTATTTCTAGTGATCAGAATCACCTAATCACCTAATCAGAATGAAATTGGAAAGCACAGTGTCCTTGCAAGGGAGAAAAAATGAACTTGCGTAGTGATCTCTTAAGGATATCTATGTCCCATTTAATCTGTTTGGACTCTTTCATAACCATTACTGGAATACTTTTCACCTGGACTTATTTTACTACCTGTGAGGAAACTGTTCTTAACCACTTGTTCACCTAAATATCCTATACACCCCACTGCTAACATAAAGAAGCGTTTCTCTCACCAGCACACCGTCCTGCATCTTGTTAGCAGTAACCTACACACCTTGCCATTTCCGTGGGTGAGAGTGGAGATTATAGTGGACTTCACTTGGAACTCCAATTTCTTGTGCCAGACCACCTTTCTTCAGTTGAACCAGCAGATTTTAGCGATAGGTAATACCATTTTGAACCTTTCATAATGCAGCCACCAATGGAGTACAACATCACCAGCTACTACAGTAAAATTATTAGGAGAAGAAAGAAGGTCTAAGGAGGGACAGGCAGGGCTATGAACGTAAGCAAGTATCTCCCTCTGTGTCTCCTTCTCCCTCATCTTCACACCCTTTCACACTCCTTGCTGAGGATGTCATAGGTCTAATATCCCAAATACATCTCTATCAACCTGTCATCGATATCCCATAAGTGGTGCTACTCTACTGTGGGTGCAGAATTTAAATATCACACACTACCAGTGCTTTTTTGTATTCATGCAAGCCTGTTTTGCTACTCCACTTTCACTGGCCTTTAGATATTATTTTAGCATTTGCTTTACCACCTTGTCTGTCTCAGGTTTTGTTATCTCTACATTGTTGTCTCTACAATATACACTTTGAGTACGTCTTTTATATGACACTCCTAAACGCTTTTTGCCCAAGAAGCTAAGCTGAAATACTTATTTGAATGAAAAGCAGCTCAGTTGAATTAAGAAGCCCTTCTGTGGAAAAGTTGAGAAGAAGGGTTATGTAGTATGAAGTTGTTATTTCTATCTTTTTTATTAACTTAAAGTTATAAAATGGTATCTCTATTGCAAATCTTCTTAGAGGGGATAACTATTCATAAAGTAATACTATAAATTTTGTAGCACTGCTGGATTAGATCTATCAAACTGTTCCTTTGAAAAATGACAAAGAAATTGATTACAAGAAAACAGTTTTTTTCTAAGTTGCTTATAAGTCAACTCATAATGCTGGGATACTGACAGCACAGTTCTAATTCTTGTAAATTCTATTAAGTTTTTTTTTTTAAAAAAACACACTGCAGAAGACCTATCACTTCCTGCATTCATAAAACCTGTCAGATTTTATGAGGATGGATAAAACTGCTTAAAAACTTGCCAAAGATTAAGACGAATGTTTCGAAGAAAAGGTTAAATCATTCATAAATTTAAAATACCTTCTGCGGCTTTTATCACAAAATAATCCATAAATGGTTCTAACTCTTCGTCCAGTAAATAGTTCTGGTGGAAAGTGGGGAGTGTTTGCCTGTACTGAGCCTCCTGAGTGTGGCTGGGAACATTAGCACCGGTGTTCATCCCTAATCAGATCTAAGCTTGAAGGTAAATTTTCCAAGTGCTATATTTGAGCTGAACATCAGGGTTCATCCTTCTCCTTTCATTAATGTATATTTTACTTTTTTCTGCTGAGTGAATTAGTGCATTTGAAATCTGAAGCATGTTTAATAGTCCCTTCATTCTCATCCTAGATACTGGATATTATTTTTGCCCCTGGTGAAGCTGTTATTTATTGACATTGCAGCTGTGCTAATAAGACATAGTCAAGAGTCCAGGCTTCCGTGAAAACAGTGTCTTGTGCAGGAGTCACTGTCTGAGGTGTTGACTTCTGCACTTTATGAGGACAGCTGAGCGTAGCGAACAGGGAATGTGCTGGGGACTAAGTGACTGCAGCAGGCTTCCTGCCTGCTCTGAGATACAGGAACAGAGTTTAAGCCAGGCAGTGAATGATCAAAACAGAACAGCAGAACTATAAAGATAAAGGTCACTTGCATCAGTTACTCTATGACTAACTTAAAATAGTTAGGGTTAGCTTTAAACAACTCATGAAGTTTTAAAATAAGACAAATTAAGCTCATTTTTTATCCTTCAGTTATTCAACTTCTAGTAGTCATTAACATCAGTCCTTTTTTAGACAGAAAAAAACCCATCTGAGATTCTTCTATAATTCTCTAACTGCAAGACCTAGGTCTTTTGAAAAACTGAAATACCACGTTCATGATAAAACAGCAGAAATCTGCAATACTCTAATGAGATATGTACATTTTTAGTGGAGTTGAGTGAAACTTTGTGAATATCAGTACTTTCAAGAAAATCCGTTGTGAATCCGGGGAGAGGGGAATTATACTAAGTTTGTGACATTTTGTTTGATTTGGTTTTTCAGCCACTTCTAGCTACGTGTGGTCAGAGTGTTGCGAACAGAAAGGTTAACAGAAAGGGGTTGAAATTCTGTATGTGGTAAAGTGTCACACAACTCCCTAATACTCCAGCCACGAGCAACCAAGAAACAGGAGCAACACATGGATCTGCATGATTCTCTGCCCAGCCTCATTAGTCATGTCTGCAGAGAGGATTTATTGCTTCAGATGCAGTGCCATGCTGTCTCAGAATCCGAGGTCTGAGCTGGTATTTCTGCTTGAGCAGTGTCAGCCCATTCAAAATTTGCTTCTGGCCATTTGTGCCATGCTCCATTTTGCAGTGTAGGCATCGTCTGGAACACAGTCCTGCCCTTAGCACTGTAAGAGGTTCTGTCCTCAAGGTCACCTTCTTTTAGGTAAGAATAATATCAACTCAGTGTCAGTAAAACACTGAATCCAAGGTTTTCTCCCCAGAGCTCAGTGACACTTAGCGTGACGCAGAGATGTTCTTATACATGGCAGATTTCAGGATCTGTGATTTTTAATGTTGTTTCAACATCCTGAAGTGGAGGATGAAGAATATATCATCTAAGTAGAAAGTGCCAATGACAAGCAAACATAAGGAAAAGGAGAACACCAAATTCTTCTACTAGAAGTATTACAGGTGCTTTATTAAACTGCACTCAGAACCACAGCTGTGGGTGTGTGCTCTTAGGCTCTGGATTTTATTTTTAAGAAAGTTCTTTTTATTCCTTTGAATGGTTAATGTCGTGTCTCTTTCATTTATCCCTGCAGTGATGGCTGGGCAGACAGGTACGATGTGACAGACGGGTATCAGCGTGAAGCTGTCGGTGGAATAACGATCAAGCTCCAGTCTCCTGACGTGAAATGGTTTGATGATTACTATCTAGAGCTTCGGCCAGAAACCAATCACCGAAATCCATGGTTTCAGGAATTTTGGCAACACAGGTTCCAGTGCCGGTTGGAAGGGTTTCCTCAAGAGAACCCTAAATACAACAAGACTTGCACAAGTAAGTGAATTTATTACTTCTGCTGTATAAACCAGTGTGACTGAAGGTCCATGCAGCCTGGTCTGGTGGAACAGAGTAGGGTTGGAAGGAAAGAGGCTGGAATTGCAATTCTTGCTCTTTCCAAAATGATGACAACCACAATTGTAAAAATATTTAGATCTCTAAAGAAACAAATACATAGTGCCTCAGTACCTAACTCCTCTCTATATTTGAAAAACTTGATGCTCCTCTACCTCCATAGGCATTTAAACACTTTAAACAACATTGTAATACAAAATCCAATGCTTCTTTTCTGAAACAAGGTTAATCATATTGCTTTAGCTCACAGGAGCAATGAGAGAGTTAATAAACTAAAGGTTATCTGAAGTTCATATGGTAGTGATGATTATTTGTTTACTTCAGATAGAAGACTAGCTGGTTTGAAAGATTTAATTAATTTTTCTTTCAGCCATGAGTAATTTCAGGAAATGCCATTCATTTTTAGTTGATCTTTTTGGTTAAATTGTACTGATTTTAGCAAAAATTGCTACAACATTTTGTCATTTTTGCAAAACAGTTGAAAAAATTTTCCCCCCAAAGATGTGATGTGTTTATTCTGTTTTTTTTTTTTTTTTATTATTATTATTACTTCTGTTACTTACTAATTATTTCATGAGACGCCAAGCAGTACTAAGACAATGGGCATCCTGCCGGTGCTGAGGCACAAGGTGGTGCCGTGCTGGGCATTAGCCCAACCACAGCTCTAAGCTCCAAGGGAGCTTGCCTCCTAAAAATGTCAGTATCTTCCATGCACCCACGAGACCAAGAAATGGCTTTAAGGATCAAAATCTTGGATTTACACAACACAAAACCCCACCTGAGTCCCACATAATGTTCATAAGTCTTTCTTTTGATTTGGACAAAGTCGCAGAGGAAGCTTGTGGCTGAAATGGAAACTGAATCTAAGAATCCCAAAATCTCAGTGTACACCTTCAACACTAAACTGAGATTTCTCTGTTATTTTTCTTCTACTGCTCTTCCAACACAGCCTGACGCAGGTTTTATTTGCACTATTGACAGGTACTGCATATTGAGCAGTACACTTCATTGATTTCCCCACAATAATGTAGATCTCTTTCCTGAGATGTCAGTACAGTAGACACGGCTGGATACAGGCTAATAAAGACCTGGTTTCTATCACTGTGCTGTGTTATCAACGACATTTCAACTTGACTTTTCTCGATTTCTTTTTCGACTTACCTTTTACCAACACTGGGAGAATCTGATTTCTGTTTTATATGAAAGCTCAAGAACTGTGAAATGCAGGTGCCTACAGTCTTTTATCATGCCTAAAATATAATCCACCACAACAGAAAAATTATCTTGGGGGTGCAGGGAGATGTTATTTTAGACATGAATTCACCCAGTCATGGATATGAGACAACCTAATCGTAAAGATCGAATAGCTCATTTTGAACAGCACTCGTTGCTGGAAGATTTCCCACAAAGAGATCCTGAATGAGCCACAGCTCAAATAGGTTCTTAAAATATAGCAAAGTCAAACACACAAAGAAATATGCAAGAATCACAATTTACTGATTTGCAAATGATGAACAGATAAAAGGACTGATTTCCCAAATATATTGTTATACCTTTCCTTCAGCTTTATTGTTATATTCAGTGCTGGGCCATGATGACTATAGTAAAAGAAGAAAACCCAGATTATAATAGTTTTAATTCTTACTTGTTCCTGTAGGGCAGAAAATGTTAATTCAGTTGTGGAGTCCCCGGATTAACAACACTACGCACAGCAATCAATTAAAACTGCCCATTTAATCAGGGTTTTCACACAAGAATTTGTTAGTCATCACATTACTAATTTTTGTAGTTCTGATTTTGATCTAGACTGTCTATCAAAATTCATATAAAGGAAATTCAAAGGTTGGCCAGAAAGCTGACATGCAGATTTACTTAATAACAATTTTTTGTGTTATAAGTTCTAAGATACCTATGCTGTTTTTCTCGTAATAACCCCAAAACTAGGCAAGGGTGTATGATAAAGTGAAGAAATATTGAAGTTAGACAACTTTGTGGATTTACCAGTAGGAAAGACACAAATGTATTCTCTGAGAATTGCAGGAGAGAGAGATTTTGATGTTGGGAGTTTAACCTTAAAATTAACAAGAATTTTTGAGACTGTCATGTTGTTTCTATCTCACTTCCTATCTTCTGTACAACTTTGAAAATCATGTCTTTATATCGATTCCAACATTCATATTTGGTTTCTTAACTTCAAGCACTCAAAGTTTCGAGTCTTAAATTCCCTTAGTACAGATTTCACGATTGTAAAAATGCCCTTGATGGTCACAAGCCTTTCACAGACTGTCCTGACAGTTTCTGCACGATGATGAATATACTAGTGCTACTTCAGATTTATCCTGATAAGAAAACACAACTTTGCCCTTTAGTTTACTTAACTGAATACATTCTCTTCTCCTGTAGCTGCATTGAAAAAAAAAACAAAACAAAACAAAATAAAACAATAAAAAAAAAGACGGTAAAGGTGTTTCTCAGGATTTCAAATAAAGAGATTGAGTTTATTGAGAAATGCTGGAGAGAAATAAAAATCTGTTTTTGCATCAAATGGCAAGCCATTCTTTAATTCTTGGGATAATGATAAAAAGATAAACATAAAGCTGATTGGTGTTGACGTATGAGGTCATTATTAAATGAAGATGGCTATATAGAAAGCAATAATCACATATAATAAATAAGTACAAAGAGATATGACTGAAATCTGAATAGATAATTGACTTTACCTATGCCCCAGGTATGGGGTTAGTTTTTTAAACCTTTGTATTTACTCTGCCAATCCCTGCCTAGTAAAATGGTAGACTACATTTGTTTCTGTGACAGAAAACATATGAAGTCATAAGTCAATGAAGCCAGCTCCAGTGACTCGTGAGAGTTTTTTCATTTTTTAATATAAGCTATCCATAGACCATGCTGAGCAGGTATTACTATGAAATGAAGACATGATTTAGTAAGATATGCATAATAAAACTGTGAAATCAGCCAAATAAAGAGTATCCAAAAAAAATCCAAAATAATTTTTTCGCCATTCATTGCTATCAAATACTAAAAAGTCTCCATCCCTTCACATACACTTAGCTCACACTGAGACGAAAATTTTAACATCAAGCCCACTTTTCATTTGCAGATTTGAACATAGATACTTAATCCAAATGGGTGTCACTGCTACTGCTAAGTACATTGATTTTCTGCCCAGCTGGAGCAGTACAGAAAGTGAGAAGTTTGCAGACTTATCTGACTTGATTTTCGGTGTAATCAGTTCTATGCCACAGGAGAGCTGCTACAAGCCACCTCTGAACACCAAGAGCCACAGCAAAGAATTGAAACTGCATCTTTAAAAGGAGAAATGTAATGGTCTCCAAACACTAGGGATTTTACAAGAATTGGATTTGGCTTCCCCTCTGGCATCAGTCAGATTTTTTTTTATTATCTAAGGCCACAATTCAGTAAAGTTCATAAATAGGTGTGCAAGTTGATCCAGATGAGTAACTCCACTCAATGACCATCTTCAGGTCATAAAAGGCTAATCCAATCCTTTAGTATTGATTGCCTTGGGCCCTTTGAAGACGAGGTGTCCACGTGCTTTCTTTCTTACAGACAAGTGTTCCCACCAGAACTCAAATTCTTAGAACATTTTCCTTCTAATGAGGGTGTTTTACAAATGCATCTTAACACAGAGCAGAAACGAAAGCCAACACAAGCAAAGCATGGGGTCAAACTCTGGCTCAATTGAAATTAGTGGAAAAAGTCAAGTCTCCAAAGTCAGGAGCAGAAGAATATTTATTACATTTACCAGTCTGTTAAATGGATTCTTCTGACTCTGCTGCTCAGTGATCTCATTTTTTCCATGCTGTGCAAAAGCCAGAGGCATGGATGGAACAGATTTTTTTAAGGTGTTACTTAAACACAGAGTAAAACCAGAATACACATCCCAAGTATTTATGATCTAAGTGTAAGACAAGAAAGCGCAAATAAACACAGGTTGATGTTGATGAAGCAGTGCAACATCTTAGTTTGACTTGCAGAGGTTACAGACTTCAGAAAAAAATGGTATTTTTACGTAAAGGAACAATAGAAGCAAGAAACTGAAGGAAGGTGATGCGGCACTTGTGCAGGTATTTACAGCAGGGTCCTGACATTAAATACTGTGGTTCAAAGCAGAGAGGTAGAAAACACAAGGGAAATTATGGAGGCTGGGTAATCACAGACGAAGATCAACCCCAGACAGGACATAGAGGGCAGTAAGTGAGGAAAGCAACTTATAACTGACATGGTTGGGAGCAAGCAGCCAGTGGCAGGGTTTATAGGGAAGAAGAACATACTCAAAGTGATGAACAGGGAAAATCAGATTTGCAGCAGCATTCTGAATGGGTCTTAGCAGGGATGCAGAAATCCAAAAGTTTCATTCATGATTTAACCATGTGGCTTCACTGAGATAAAAACATTTTTCCCAAGAGTGCAGAAATTGACAGAAGAAGGATGACCAGTGTATCTCAAGCAATTAAGAACAGGATTAAGAGTGAGTGAGTTTATTTTCAGAAAGGGAGATTAGGGAGATTTGGGAGAAATATGAGAAAATTTTTTTGCAGCTCAAAGTACAGAAGGGCACATAAAATGTGAATGCAAAAATTATCTACCTGTTTGCTGAATCTCATCCAGCTCCAGCTACTTCTAATGAGGTCAAAAGGACCCACAGAAAGTCCCACAGTTTCAGCTCAATAGAAATTTGGTTTAACAAATAGCCCTTTTGGGTTTCCAGATAGAACTAAGGAATGAAACATGACTGTCTAGTCTTTGCACTGCAACGTGCTAATAATCTGTCGGTTAAATGTAAACTCAAATGCCAAAGTTGGTTTAATCAGAACACAGACAATAAAAACATAAGTGCTGTCAGAATGGAATGGCATTTTCCATATTTCAAGGAATGTGTCACATTTAAACCTCATGTTCCCCAAACTTAGCATTCCTACACTTTTATTTTTAGATTGCAAATAAAAACATAACAAAACAAATTAAGTTAAAATTCATTTCTATTTTTTAAACAGTGAATTAAAGGGCATTTTAATTCTCCTAAATACAACCTATCTGTCACCCAGTTTCATACTTGATATTATGTCTTATGCTTGGGCAGTGACAAGCTGAAGGATGGTCCAGCCCTCAATTTTATGGCCCACATTTCAGATCTGGAGCTCAAACACAGTTTATCACTACTTTTACAGTGATGCTGGGTTAGGTCCAAAAATTTCCAAAGGAGATCAGCTGTAAGGCATAGATCCAGATTTGAATTTTCTAGAAGCCTGTTATAATCTGACCTGGGAACCTACACAGACATGTCACTGTTTTTTTTTTACTCAGAGAAAGAAGCAGTGGGGCACTGTTATATGCTCTATTATATCTATTTGAAAGACATTTGGATATCCATTGATCCTGATTTTAACATACCTGTAACTCAAGCCCTTGAATAACTTCATTCTTCTCACTGCTGTTATGGAAATCATCCAACTCCTCCAAAATCTGACTACAAAGCTACATCTATTTTTCCTTTGCTTTATGCTCCCTGCCTTCCTTCTTCCATATATGGAATATATTTGATGATATACCATGCTACGGTGGTTTTACTCTTTATACTATAATCACTTTTCTCACTGTCTTTCTGAACCTTGAAAGCTATCTGGAAGACATTAATACCATTGTACAGGTAGACCATGTCTCTCCAGCCTTAAGAATAAATGTAAATTTAATTAAATTTATTCAGATTATATACATTGCTTATTAGATGGATGAATTGGAGTAGCTCCTGTCATTCTTTTCTCTCAGCAGTTTGAGCTCCTATATAGATTCAAATACTTCATATAAGCATGTTTGCAAATACAGAAAGTTTTATGCCAGAATTTAATATGCTTTTGCATCTATGGCAGTTGTTTTTCATTGTAATTCATGACCAAAGAAATTGAATTCTGTAAAAGGTGAAAGGATAGTAATGTTGTTAAGAAAATGGTGTGAAGAAATAGATATCTATTCATTTACCTTCTCCTAGGACTTACTGTCATTGTTAGTCTTTTTGCTGATTTTATTGAACTTGACAACAGAAGCCAGACTTCCACGGTTTTGTAGGCACTCAAGGATGCAGGTCAACCTCTAGTCAGATTTGTGAGAGCTCTGAACATGCCTGCCTCGTGTAGGCTTAAATAGACATAAAACACCAAAGTCAATGAAGTACTTGGAAAAAGTCTTTTGAAAGTCCTCTGCATTTTAGGACATTAGGTCATTTTAGGACACATTTTAGCTCATTCTCAAATTTAACATTTTAGTGATGATCATCACATAAAGTGTAACAGTGCTAGTATTGGCTTTCAGTTGCAAAGAGTGAAAGTGAGAATTGGTCACAAATGTTTCGTGAGTGGATTGCACTGGAAGATATTGTCTTGTCAAATTTGAAATATGTTCCATAGCAGCATGTTGATTCAATGACACACACTTTGAAAGAAAAGCATTGAAATGAGTCATTTTTTGTTTTCTCATTTCAATAACACTGAAGTGTTTTGTTTCAAGTTTGTAATTTACTTTTACATTGTTTCAGTGTTACGCTATGTTTTTTTCCTCAGCATCAAAATGACATTTTCCAATGTTGCCAAAACTCTTTTTTTGCCTCAGAATTTCCTTTTCAGAAAAGATAAAATCCAGTCTTGAGGTTTTTTATTCATTTTGAATGGAAAAGGACATTGGAACTACATGAAATTTCCCATAGAGCAGAAAATATCTCTGTTCTTCAGTCCCAGAGCCTATAAGAAATTAAATTAGGAAAATAAATAAATAAGTAAACTATTGCATTTGATCTTTAGAAGAAAAATACACCTGGAACCTTACAAATAACACAGAACTGAAAGTTACTTTTTTCTTTCACATTGCTTTAACAGAAAGCTCTGATGACAGATTTTGGAAAAGGTTTCAAAATAAGTCTTTTTCTGTATCTTTAGACAATAACAACTTAATTAGGTATGAACCTGCTTCACGTTGGTTCATACGTACAACCTTTCCTCTGTTTTACAAAACTCCACTTATTTCCTCACTGAAGAGACATGCACATTTCTGGGAGGACTGAGTCTGTGGGATGCCGTCCAGAAGATGCAGATCCAGGGAAGGTTAATGATGTGTTCCACAGGAGCACAACTGTGACAGCACGGACCCATGACAGACTTCAGAAGTCACACACCATATTCTGCAGCAGACAGGCACTACTGTGTCTTTGTTGCAAAGACGAGCCTGTTGTCTTGATTTTTTTTGAGATATTCTCTAAGACAAAGAAAAAAAAGGGGGAAAATCTCACATTTGCTGGTGGGCTTCAACTTCAAGTACTGTTAGCAGAAAGTGAATGTGGGACATATTTCCTAGCAAAACTAGAAGTCACTGTCAGCCTCTTGCGTCTCAAAACAAAAATTAGCACAAAGAATGAATAAAGTCTTTAATGACATATATATGCAAACTATATAGAAACTGATTAGTGACTTAGTCGTGGGGAAACATTATGAGATAGTTGGAGACTGCAGGTTATATTTCTGGTTTCCTCTGTGATGTCCCCTAGGATTTTGTCATAAACAACCTTTAGATTACTGAGAAGTTTTAAAATAAAAAAATTAAACACTACCAATTTCACTTTATTCCAATGTTAAACTCATTGCATAGGAAACAAACTGCTCCGCACTTTGAAAAAAATATTCTCCTATATTCTGTCTCATATTTCGTTCTCGTTTCTCCTCAGAGAATTAAATAAGAGGGGATACTGCCCGGAATGTAAAGGATTTTCACTCTTCCTTTTACTCTTTCTCCATTCTTTAAAATTCAAAGTATTCTCAGCTTTGGAAAAGTTAGAAAACAGGAAAAGCATATTGAACCATGGCAATTTTGCACTCTTTAACATCCCTGCTTGATGAGGCTTTGTAATGTCACCAGCTGGCAAACAGAAAAAAATTGTATTTCATCTTCCTTGAGGGTAGAAAACAGGGAAAAAAGAGGAACGACAGGTTCTACATCAAAAAATCCATAAAATAATGAATTTTATTGAAGAATGTTTTCTGTTTATTTGCACGTTAAGTTCTGGAAACAACAGCGAAATTTCAGAATTTCCTGCAAGATTTGGTTTGGTTTTGTTTTGTTTTTCCATACTTGGGGGGAAAGGGGGTGGCTTTGGGAGAGT
>NW_009610267.1:0-545 GCF_000690535.1 Cariama cristata
AAAAAAAAAAAAAAAAAAAGAACCTGAAAGGATTAGAAATTAAAAAGAAGGTATTTTGTGCTGAGCTAAATATTATTTTGTTTCTATTGAAAGGGTTAAGAAAACAAAGACAGAGTTGACAATTTCTCCCGACTGGAAGCTGGGAATGGCCCACGGTGGCACAATGCTATTATTCTTGCATGGGCCCATTCTCACTGGATTTTCCACAAAATCTTTAATAATTTGATTCTTTTCAGCCTCAGCAGCCAGCTGAGCTCTTTAAGAAACAGTAACAAAAACCCAGAGAAAAACCCACTACTGAGAGGGGAGCTTTGGCGGAGAGCTGAGCTGAAGCCGATTAGTTTGGCCTGAATAGAGCCAGCCGGGTCCTCGAGCTCTTGCTCAGCCTGGAGTCCTCTGTTTCATTCATTGCAGTACAATATCACCACCAGAGCCCAGGCCTAGACACTAAATTACACTATTATAAAACTAGATTGATACACAAACTTTCCCTCCCAGGCTGAGTAGGAGACTTTTTCAACAATGTTGGTTTTTTTTGGGGGGGG
>NW_009610267.1:555-768 GCF_000690535.1 Cariama cristata
GGGGGGTGCGGTGGGGGTGGGGGGAAGTTGAGGGTCTATTCAGGCGTTTTGAAGTATCGCCATTCATATCGAGCATATCAATTCTTAATGGTGCCACACACACAAATTGCAAACACGGGGGATACAATCCTCCGGGTTCCCCGGGGGGAAGGGCTGTAGGCACTCGGTAGAGGCTTTCAGGGGGTTTGTTGGGGGTATATCCATGGACACACC
>NW_009610267.1:799-25240 GCF_000690535.1 Cariama cristata
CTTTCATCGGCTGGGGGCAGCTCGCATTGTCTCCAGGAATTCACGTCAGAGCGGTGATGGGTCTCCGGCATTAAGTGGGAAACGCAAACGTTTCACCCTCATCTGGGCATCCCCCAGCATCACCTCTCCCTGGTCCTTACATCCCTCAGTTGCACCCCTTGGGCAGGCAGCAGATGCATTTTCTAAATGTGTATTTTTTTGAGGAGGGAAGAGAAAAATAAACATCCTCGAGATCCCTTTTAGGGACCCTCCTCTTTCACTTTGAAAGGCAAGTCGGGATTTGGCCACACGTTCCCAAAGACCATTGCAAATGCTTCCGAGAGAGTGTGCAGGGTTGACTCTGGGTGCAGGTATGCGGTGTTTCTTCTAACCACACCAAACCTCAGCAGCTCAGGACGGTAAAATTCGATTAGATTGCACAACCCTTTCCTGCCCAGGCACAAGCCTTCCTACAGCTGCTTTTTTTTTCCCCTCAAAAAATACTAAATCCTTCTGTAGGAGAGACAAGGGTCCTCAGCACAGAGTCCTCAGCATTATCACCTCCTTCTTCAGCCTGGAGGAAGCCTCCTCCTTGTAACGTATCGCTCTTTTCAGGCTCTAAAACATGAAACTAGAAATGTCACTTTGAAAAGAAGCAAGTTTGAGGAGGGGAGGGGAGAAGGAAGAAGTAATCTGGAAGAAAGAGTGGTTTATGTATCAGAAAACAGGCTGTGTCGATGCATCCCCATCCCATGCATCCTCATCCTCATAGAAAGCTCTCAGGTTGCAAAACACCGTTTGAACATACAAGACCCAATGCTGTGCATGGAGAGCAATGCCTAAGGCTCTCTAGATTAATTTTGCAGTATATTTTTGGATGGGAGCTGCGTGTCTCCATGCATTCTTCTGATTAATCTTTCCTTGAGACCTATCTACCTTAATCCCTGCCTAGGTTTTTTTTCTTGCCATCACTGCAATTATTTTTATTAAAGCAGGTGCCATTAAAAAAACAAAAGGAGGAGGGACAGGTTTTTTGCTGATTTTGCCTGGGAAAAAAGCAAGGAAAAAAATGCTCCGTTTCCTTGCCCATGCTGGCACTCATGGAATTTATTTTCCCCAACTTTTTCGTTTCTTTTCTGAAAGCCACATTCATCAATGGAAACAATCTCACTCTCCACTGCCTCCAAACCTCAGGCTCCCCAAATGCTCTGAATATATTAAACGCAACACAAAAAGAGCAGCAACCCAACATGCAAATTAATTTAAAACTTACTCTCCGCAAGAGGGAAATAAACAAACAAACAAAACCCCCACAGCTTATATATACACAAAGAGGAGAAATGAAAAGAGATTTAACAGTTCTGAGGAATTTGGACTGTTTTCAATAGCTTTTCTGAATGGGAGCTGTTACATGACATCAGCACCAATTCCAATATCGGTCATTTCTGGAAGGGAGAGTTTTTCACAAATCATTCATTAACCGGCAAGTCTTTTGAGTAGTTTCCATTAACATATTTTGGATGCTGCGGATAGGCCATAACAAATGTCAAGAAAGGGAGTCTTGGCAATTATTATCAATGTTATCCTCATTTTATATATATCTCTCTTCATAATTTCAAAGCATTAGTGGGGCAAATTTGGTACATGGCTGCACCAGATTTCTAGCTTTGGACACCCTCTAATTAAGATGGCATGATTACGAAGCGAGGGCAGCACAACAGAAACCGTGGTTTGCTCTCCAGCATCGGGATCCTATGGCTTTGTGTTGTCCTGCGTGTGTCTGTGGGGAGGTTTTATCATGTGAATGCAGAGAGCGTGCTTGTGTGTGCTACGTGGCCTGTGTGCCTGGGAGTGATATGTAAAACTGAATTAGGGCAGAAGAAATAATTAGCATTGTAGCACATGGAGGAATGACCCTAAAACATCTGAAAGCTCTGACTGCTTGCAGAGAGAAACAAAGGAGCCCGAGAAGAGAAGAAAGCAGCAATTAGGAAGGAGAGAATGAGCTGGAGTGTTGAACCACAGATCTATAAATGGACACAAATTGTCCTAATTTTTTTTTTCCCCCTCTTACTTTCCTCAGTCATATGGGGGGGGGATTATATCAGCCCTGCAAATCTGAGGGCCAGGGTCCAATCTCTGCATTTTAAGGCCGGTGCACGTTCTTGGATGTTAATTAAATTAATTCTGCTATTCACCAAAATTGATGAAATAGATGTCTGGGAAGTAACCGGATATTTTCTTTCTATTGCATGTTTTTTCAACAGAGTATAATTGCAAATTTCTTCTCCAAATCAGACATCCCCCGTGCTCCAACAGCTCTCCAGTATCAAGACAAAAATCACGCCTAGTAAAAGGCAGAGAAAGAGAGGGCTGAGAAGTGGCTCATCAGCTGTTTGGCAGCCTGGCGAGAAAGCAGCATCGCTCCATCAACGGGCTGGCTCCGAATCAAATGCACGAGGTGGCTTCCTCATCCGAGCGAGTGACAGACAAGGAAGTTGGGAGCAGCACCTTGGCTATCGAAAAATATACCTTGACATCAAAAACGGCTGTGTTGGTTCTCTGATAGCGGAGTTGACATCCAGCCTGGGCTGTTTCCAACCTGCCAGAGACAGATCTTGCACTTCAAGGGGGGAAGAAGACAGCAGAGAGAGCAGAGGACAGGCAGCAGATTGTGTTGATGTTGCTGGCTTGCATAATAATTAGGGCAGGTACCCCAAAAGACTTCAAAAAGAGAGGAAAAAACCCTTGTGATTTCTGGATGTCCCTGCTATTACGTGGTGCCCATCAGGAAGTGCATGATAGGTCTCTTGTCTTTTGCTGCTAAAATATCTGTTAGCAAGCAAGTCCCAAGTTAACACCAGCCCTGTTTTGGGGAAAGCCAGCTGTGGGAACCAACCAGCCTGAGGAGGACAATGTGGGACTGATGTAAACCAAAGGGTTTCAAAAAAGGGTTCCAAAGAAAAGCAACGGGGCACTATGGGCAGCCCCCATGGGGGACGGGATGCTGAGCAGGAACATCTCAGGTTCCCCAATCCTCACCACCCTCTGACACCCAACTTCCCTGGCAGGGCACCATTGTGGCAAGTTGGACAAATGCCTGGAGAGGGAATAAGAGGGTTATTGTGGAGATCTGATTGAGGCCTGGGGTGGATGAGGACTGTCTGCATGTGTCATGCCAAATCACTCAGCCACCTCCCTACACCTCAGCTCCCCTCTCCATGCAATGGAGTTCACAGCACAGTGGTCCCTCCATGGACATCTCTATGGTGGCAGGACATTCAAGCTTCAGAGATGCTCCCATGCCAAGGTGGCTGCCTACATTTATCCCTGATGTGCAGTATTAGGGTTAATTGTTAGATACTCCTACGTCTCTTCCCTATACACTGAAACATGAGTATTTTTAAGCCCTCGGGTTTTGTCCAAGCAGACCTTCAGATGCTTTTATCACTCCTCTAAATCTCTTTATTTCTAATTTTTCCTTTTTTTTCTTTTCTTTTTTCTTTATGATAGCCTAGCAGCATCCTGCAGCAAGGAGTTCCCCAGATCACCACAGAATCACAGAATGGTTTGGTTGGAAGGGACCTTAAAGCCCATGCCATTCCAACCCCCCTGCCACGGGCAGGGACACCTTCCACCAGACCAGGTTGCTCAAAGCCCCGTCCAACCTGGCCTTCAACACTTCCAGGGATGGGGCATCCACAGCTTCTCTGGGCAACCTCTGCCACTGCCTCACCACCCTCACCGGGAAAAATCTCTTCCTAATCTCTCATCTAAATCTGCCCTCTTCCAGTTTAAAGCCATTGCATATGGGGACATTACATGCTGGCTGTGCATTGCTAGCGTTGGGCTTGAATGCCTTGTTTGCACTCTGATGGGAACCCAGGTGATCGATCCTTGTCATGAATACTTGTCATACCAGAGTTCCACTTCTCCTTCCCAGCACTGCTGGATGCTTTCCTCAAGCTACTTTTATGGAGCTGCAGCACCACAGAAAGTCAGGTTGGGCCCTTCTTGAAAGCCCCCACAACCCTTTAGTCTCCAAGAGGCTGGTGGAGTTGAGCAAAGGGCAGAGTCAGGCCCTGGGGGTACTGGGTGCCCCCATCTAGCAGGCGATCAGTCTTCTTGCGTGACTCCTGGACCGAGCCCAGCCATGGTCCCAGGCTGCTTCTTCACACCACCACCCCCACACACTCAGAATTTCCTTTTTTGCTGCATTTTTCTGGCATTTCCTAACGTGTTTTTTCTTGCGTTGCTACATTTCTCAAGGAAGGCTGCCTGATGAGCAGCAAATCATTATTAATTCCTCAGGTATTCACTCTAATACAATTAACCCCCTGCACGCCACACCCAGGGCTGCACTTCCCGGAGAACCCCCCAGTCCCCATCCATCCCCACCACCTCCACACCCATGATCTGAGCCAAAAACACTGAATCAGCCTCAGATTTGGGCCTGATCCCTTCTTGCTTCTGCTGCACTGGGAAAACAGCTCACAGTCACTTTGCCCCAGTGGGAATAAGCAGAGAAGAGCAGAATCAGCTCCATGCCAGGCTGTTGACCAGGCTTTTAATGCTCAGGTTTTGCAGCTCTGATTTACACCTGTGCCCTTGGCTGATAAATCAGGAGACACAACGCAAACTGGCATCATGGAATCATGATATCATAGAATGGTTTGGTTGGAAGGGACTTTAAAGCCCACCTTGTTCTAAGCCCCCTGCCATGGGGGGTTTCTTTGAGGTCTTTTCCTACCATAAAGATTCTATGATTCTATGTGGGCATGGTGGCATTGGGTATACGGTTGGACTTGATGATCTTTGAGGTCTCTTCCAACCATAACGATTCTATGATTCTATGATTCTAGGGACACCTTCCACCAGACCAGGTTGCTCTAAGCCCCATCCAACCTGGCCTTCAACACTTCCAGGGATGGGGCAGCCACAGCTTCTCTGGGCAACCTCTGCCACTGCCTCACCACCCTCACTGGGAAGAATTTCTTCCTAATGTCTCATCTCAATCTGCCCTCTTCCAGTTTAAAGCCATTGCCTCTTGTCAAAAGTCCCTCTCCAGCTTTCCCTCCAGTTGAACATCCAGTGGTTTAACAGTAACCCAGGGCAGGAGGGGGAAATCCAGTTGCCAGCCGCTGACTCTGCTCACAGGCAGGTTGTCCTCAGCTCAGCATCTTTCCAGCTCATCATGCAGCATTTCTTGAGCTGCATCACTGCAAACCAAAAGTAAATGGGGATTACCAGCCCTGCCTGGCTGCAATCTGCCTAACGACGATCCTGCCCCAAGCCTGGATATCATCTGCCACAGCAAAAGGTGGGGAAAGTCCCTGTGAGGACCTGGAAAAATCCAAAGGATGTGGGACTGCCACCTCCTTAGCAATGTGGATTTGCTCCAGCATCCCAAGGAAAAACGCTGAGATAAAGGGGCTTGTTGAGTTTTAACACCACCTGGGGAGGCGGAGGTGGGGGGGAGGAAGCAGAGAAACAAATCCAGAGAAGGAGGAGGAAAACAAGAGGTTTATAGCCTGCCTTGAAAAGACCTGAAAAAAAAGAGTGAAATTCTTGGCTCCCCTCACACCTATTAGCCTAGGAAATGGTGCCCGGTCTCCGCTGAGACCTGACTGAGACCAAAGGCAAGTCGACCTGTTAGCAGGTACTTGAGAGAGGGGCTGCTGGCTGGATTGGGCTGGAGGCGTGAGAAGCCCCCGCAGCCTCCCCCATTCAGGTCTCCTAATGACCATATAAAAGGGTTGGGGGCGGCTTTCAGGGCAATCAGCTCCCTCCGACGCATCCCGCGCACAAAACCCCACGGCCATAACACCGTTCTCCCCCTGCCAAGGCGAACAGCTCAGAGGGACGGCGTTCCTGCATATCTATACATCCCTACCGCTGTGGTGGGGGCTATTTGAACTGTTTTCCCAAGCTGGGGACGTGTCACACTCCAGGTTGAATAATTTGGCCTTTGATGTTGGCGAGCATCGCAATATCGTGCAGGGGCTGTTTGGGCAGCAGCTGGCTGTGGCATGCCAGATGTATGTCCCCAGAGAAAGCAAACCCAAACCCACAGGTTTTGTAGCAAAATTGCTCTTACTTTCCTGCAGACAGGCTCAGATCAGGCACCAGTAATTCTCGCAATGAAAACAAGAGCCAGGCAAAGTCACTTTTCTTCTGCCATCACCTTTTTCTCGCCCCATATCCCTGGTCCTGAAATGCATTGCAAGGTTGTGACAGTTTAACTGATGTTTTTGGTTTTCTTTCCTTTTGTTTTGTAGTGGAAACAATCTGTCTGTGGATGGTCAGAGGAAAATGGAAAAGTTTCATTTCAGCATTTCCAAAAGAAGAGGTATGGTTTCTGATCTTCAACATGACTCAATGCCTTTTTTGTTATTAAAAACATTTTTAACTCTTTTAAACAGTTTCATTTTTTAAAATGGAGGTTTAAAATGAGTGAAAGAATGGAACTGACTTTGCATCAGTTCAGAACCATTTCCTTTCCACTCATTTAGTTGATTAAGAACGTCACTTTGGGTTTTCACAGTGCCACAGCTTTTTTATTGTTCTTTTACTTATTTTGGGGGTGGAATTTTGCTGAATGAAGAAAATCCTTTATGTTTCACCATAAGGCATGAAGTTTGCAACTGGATCACTCCTACTTGCACAGAGTCTAGGAGATCAGATCCAGCATCCACCATCTAAGATCCAATCTCCTGCATCCGCCTAGGCTCTCCCTATGGTCGGTGAGAAGACCCAGGCATCCCAAGTAACTTAGACACCCTTCTTCCAGTGGCTGGATCACCAATCTCCGTCTCATCCTTTTCTCTCTGGTCCTGTTCTCAAAACCCTCTCAGGTCAGAGTATTTAATGTGGGGGGGTGTTTGGTTTGGGTTTTTTTCTTTTTTTTTTTTTTGGGGGGTCTTTGAACCTTTTCCAATATTCACACAATGATTGTTGCTCTTCCCCCTGATTTTCAATTGTTCTACTTCCAATTTCCTATGAAAAGGGGCAAAATAATTCAACGCAGCCCAAGCTTTCCTCAAGACCCTGGTTCCAGGCTGTGCATTCACCCAGCACCACTGAACACTCCACTCCCTGAAACTGGACACAAGAGCGCAAGAAAGAGAGGTAGGAGACACTAAAGTGGTCCTGAAATGACTATTCAGGTGGAGGGTCTCAGCCCAATGTTAAGAGCTCTCCCCAGACCCACTTCACGTCCCCAAACACCTTCCCTCTCCCAATAAGCCCCACACGTTTGCTCCTCCTTTCCCCTTCCCCAGTCATTTCATCTCTGGAACTGGAAAGCGATTCATCTGCAGTCAGATCCTTTAACTTTCAAATCCCCTGGTTTTGTTTCTGTTGATTGTCTGCAAGCAACACTTTCTTCTCAGGAAACTCAGAGGAAAGAAAAAGAGAACAAAGCAATGAAAAATGAAAAAGGGCAGATCATCTCTCCAGTCACAACATGCAGAAAGCATTTACTGAAGCTCTGATTTCAAAGAAATAGATGCTGCTTTCTAAGTCATTCCTACCTTACGCCATGACAGCTTTAGCAATTATTTAAGCAACAGCAGAAGCTGTGGATATTCCCTGCGATAAATCACGCACTTCTGCTTTCCTGGTTGCCTAAATAATTTTGCTTTCCCCTAAAAAACACAGGTACTAGATGCTCTGGAGCTGCAATGAGCTCTCTGAAGCAGGAACACCGTCTTCATGCAGCGACCCACCAGTGAAGGTGGCTCCTTGCTGGCTCCAAGCCCCTACACAGCCCTTCCACCCTCCCTGCCTGGGCCTTACGGCCTCACTTGGTCACCTTCACTCAACCTTTCCGAGCTGAGGAAGCAACACCAGCTCCGATTTTCAAAACCAAGACACCAGTTGAGGTTAAGTGGATGACCCAAGGTCATCCAAGAAATCTGTGGCACAAGAGTCTCTTCCCCTCTTTTTCCCACCCACAGGTACTGCCTCAACCTCAGAGCCATCGTTTGCTTGCCTTTCTCAGCAATTAAATGGTTGCTGTTTGGTATTTTGAAACCTTAAATGCTATAAGACAGTTCAAGCACTTGTGGAACGACCTAACAAAAGACCTTGTACAGTGCAATGTTTCTCTGCACATGGCTGGGAGGGGAGGCAACCGGTACTGAGATGTTGTGGGGCTTTGAAGAACAATGATAGATGGAAAAGCATCTTCAATGAAGTTTGATAAATAGGCCAGCCTGTCACAGAAAACAGGAAATTCTCCTGAATTCCCAAGAGAAGCCACACCAGCCCTGTTCCAGCTTGCAGCTGGATTTCTACCACGTTGCCATCTCTTGGGGTTTTCTGAGGATCTCCTAATACTTGCAGCTGTTTGCAAAGCCCCATGCTCCTTGCATCACCTTGCCAGGTATTGTCTTCTCATTTTGTCTTATTCTGTCTTGCCTTCTTGCTTTCTTCCTCTCTCTTTCTCCCTCCCTTTCTTTTCCAACAGCTAATGGCCAACCTTGATGACCACAAGGAAGACACAACTTAGGACCCCAAACCAGTATTCACAAAAAGACAATTTACTTTAGGGATTTAAAACCAGTTGCCTTGTTTTCCAGAGAGAGCCAGACTCATGCCTATGGAAAGCTTGTGTTGGGCAGCAACAACCAACACCATTGTTACCCTGGGGACCACCCTGGAGGTGAGCTGGCCGAAGAGGAGGTGAGCTGGCCCAGGAGGACATGCAGACCTTCCTGCAGGACAAGCCTTGCCTACTGCATCATCTGCAGGAGCGTGCAGTGCCTCTGCTTTCTCCTGCTGCTGTCACCAAGGCTTCTCCTGATGGTTCCCATCTTTCCTGTAAGCTCTTCCTCAACCAAGGCCACGACTCTTGCATGCAGAGAGGTCTATGTCTGCACCATATTCCTGCTCTTTTGCTGCTAGTTTGTGGTTACAGATTCAAAGGACTGGGAAACCACACTCTGTTGAGCGCACCTTGCACCAGGGAGGTGTTTCAGGGTGCAACACCCTTCTACTTGAAGATACTCAAAATTTGCCCTAAGCAAGTGGATCTAATGTCAAAGTTGGATCTAACTTGGAGACTGGTCCTTCTTTGAGCAGGGGGTTGGTCAAGGACCTCCCAACACCTCTTCCAGTTTAAACTGCTCTGTAAGCGTGTCTGTCTAACTCATTGTCTGTAGCCATTTTGGATATGAGTGAGGCAGCTATTATTATGGTTTGACTACTTGAACACCTGGACTATGCTATAATGATTTATTTTGTTATTAATTTATCCTTGTATTCCCTGTTCACTTGTTTTACCATGTATTACATCAGATTATTCCTCACATTTCTGCAAAATCCTTAAAAAGCACTTACTTATAAACGTATAATTCAGTCCTGTTAGGATGAATAGGAGCTAAGTAGGTCCAAACATGCTTTGCCAAGCAAGTGTCTTATATTTAAGCACTTATAAGCAAAGATATTAATTTTCTTTAGCACTTCATAAATGTACATGAATTGAAGACTAAAAAAAGACCATGAGGTTGTCTAGTGTGATGCCCTGCACACTGAATTTCAACCAAACACGGGAAGGCCAAAAAACACCACGTGCCGCAGGAAACGTTCAGGAGAGATTGCGGTTTTCTCTATCACCCTAAATCATTGCTTCGAACAAAAATGGGTAAAGTCCAGGATGAAATTGGCATCCCAGCTCCAAGGGGGTGAAGAGCCCCTACGTAGCTTTGTGCAATCCCAGAAACAACATTGACTTCTTAATATGCAAACTGATACTGCATTATATGAAGGTGCTTGGGTGCGGTTAGCTTTTTTGGTAGGGTTCCCTGTGATGGATTGTTGTCTCTCATTACTAAATTCAGACTCTTGCCCTCCCCAGTCCTCCTACACAATCTCATAGAGGCACCCCAGGAGAAGAACAGAGCCCTGATCTGCTCAGGTACACAAACGGCCTTTGCAGACATGTCTTTGATGTTCCTGCTCTTCCCAAGAACAGCTGGAAGTTCAAAGCATTTCTCAAAAAGCCAATACCGTGTAGATGTATGCTTTTAAAAAAAAAAACACATTTTTTTTTTGATAGGAGTTGCTGGGAAGGTTTAATCTAACCTCTTGTACCCACTTGAAACACCAAATATGAATTTTATTTTGCTGGTAAAGGGGCAAAAGGCAGCACTAAGTCAAGAAAACTCATCCCTTGGAAATCTCTGCTGTGCAGGAGTAGTGATCAGATGGCTGTTTTGCAAGAGTTTGCCTGTCCTTCAGAAAACCAGTACAGGGGAAAAAAAACCCTCTCAGATATGTCCGTGAGACTGTTGGCAAAGTCATTTCAGCTGTTGGCCACCTTCTTGCTCTGGTAGGGTTTAAGCTCTTGAGCTGAAGTTCACATACCTGACTTCCAAGTTTTGAGTTCCCACCACCCAGAAAAAAGCATTTCAGCCAACCTGCTAGAAGCAATAATCCCACCACATAACATCACCCAACTGTTGTGATAGATCAAAATTTTGCTGAGATGGAGACCTGCATCTCCCATCGGAAAGTGCAGAAGTCAACGCTAAGACTGAAATACCCAGCTCTCTATTTATTCCTATTTCAGTAGTCCTGATCGCTCTATACAAGATCAGATCATGCTGGGCACATACCAATTCTTGCTTTGTATTGATTTATTTTGTCGGTGATGGCTGCAGAGGAAGGCTCAGCATGCAATGATGGGTAAGAGAAAGGAAACTGCAGTTCTGGGAGGGACTGAGGAGCTGTAACAAGCATTTAGTCTGCTCTCCAGCACAGACAGGTCAAAGGTTTCCCTCTCCATCAGGCTGTAACCCCAGGCTTTGCTTCAGCATCTTCTCTCTCCCTGTTTAATGGCATCCCAAACATCACCTGTTAAAAAGCTGGACATTTATCCTAGCCAACAAGGCTTTCCCAAGCTGCTAGAGACAAATAGGCAAGCTGAAACACCCTCCTGAGGCAACTCTGCCTTATTTCTACTTTGAATTGGTCTGGGTCTTCACCTCCCACTGCTGTTTTTGGGTGCTTCCCCGGTAGATTGAAGAGCCTTTGAGTAGGCAGCGCTTGTTCCCCAGGGAGGCTGCAGTGAGGGCACCTTTTAACACCCTCCTACGGAAAATCAACAGGCACTTCCCCAGGGAGGGTGGGAAGAGGTTCTGCAGCAGAGGGAAGCAGGGAGAGAGGAGGCGGGTTGGGGGATGAAACCAGCATCCCCGTGGTTGATGGCCACAACACTGGTACCGCTCTTGGGCTTTGGAGGATATGGGGTGCAAGACCCCAATGGAGGGTCCCAGCTGAATGTCTTCCTCCTCGCTGAGCTCAGTCAAATGAAACGGTTCAAGCTGCTACCTTCAGCTGTCGTTCCTGGGCACAGTTTCTCATTTCTGACCCCCAAAAAAACACCTAGTAATGGGGTTCACTGTTCCCTTCCTGTTTTGCAGCTGCTGTTTGCTGCTCATCAACCAGTTCTGCAATCTGCCGCAGCAAAAGCCAGTTGGTGGATCTTGTGCAAGGAGAGAAAAAAAAATCCCCAGCCTATAAATAAATAAAGAAGGAAGTATAAAAGGCAAGACTTTCTCAAAGTGATGGCTTGCAGCTAAGTATTTTCAGTCACCTCTACTGACCAGACAGGTTATTTGGAGTACTTCCATCCCTAGAGATGACATTTGACATGACATGTACATGAGACGTATCATTTAGGTCACCGTGCTAAAGCACAAGACACCCCCCCCCCCCTTCCTCCTCCTCTGTGCCCCTCGGGGAATCTAAAGGTTCAGGGTCTTTAAAGCTGAATTCCTCGCACAAGAGTTCAGCACCTTTCAACCTTTTCAGACCTACTACAGGAAGAAAACTGAGTGGAAGGAGTGTGGAGGGCAGGAGGGAGGGTCAGGGGGGTTATTTCAAGGCAGGTTATTTACAGGCAGGTTTGGAAGCTGAAGAGAAAAGAGACTTTTTGCATTGGTTGGAAGGGAGGTAAAAGTCACTAGATTGGTTCATCTCCAGGGCCAGTGACAGAGCATAGGCTCCTACTAAAAGTCTTATAAATGCACCTTTAATTCTGCAATATCCCCTGCATAATTAAGAGATAAAGTCAACAGAGTGGGCTGTATCATCACAGGATACCAGCATACTGGTTTAAAATTTAAAAAAAAAAGAGCTCAGGAAAAAAAAAGCAGTGTAATCTATCCAGTCATGATCAGCAGATTCAGTCCTCCAGATGTGCTTGTCCGGCACTGAACGGCAGTTTGGGATGGGGAGGTGCTAGTTGAGTCTCAAACAAATCCATGTGCGTGATCAGGTCACCTGCTCTGACCAGAGCCTACAACAGAAGGACCATCCATCCATGAGGTTCAGATCTTCAGTCAAAATCCTTTGGTATTCATATTTCTACCCTGTTATTTTCTTTCCCTGCACACTTCTACCCAGCTCTCTAAACCCCTCAGTTCAGAAGAATGTAATAAAGCTATCAGTATATGAAGGATATGGTCCTGAGCAGGACACAGGATCAAATAAGAATAGCATTCAAAAGCTGAAAGCAGGCAGATGGGATATGATGATGGACAAACGTTCCCTTATACCACTAGGGAAAGCTTTCTAGGCCCATCTGTGGTGATGCTTACAACGAGCACAGGCAAAATGACAGGTAAACGGAGCTGGAAGGAAGATGAAGACTTTATTCAGTCTATTGCCCACATGGCATTTATCTCATCTCCGGAGCATGGCATGTCTGGCTGGGAGCCAGGAGAGGTGACAGTGATGGACTGGCCAGGAGCAGGGACCAGGACATACCTCCCAGGTAGTGTGCCCACCCGTACCGCAGCGAGCAAACAAGCCAGGGCCTTCAAAAAGCAGTGTTTCAGAGCAGTTCAAGTATGGTTCCATCCTAGCGTATTGGAGATGGAGCCAGGAGGGGCTGTTGAGGCTGGCATTGCTGCACCATGGGTCCTTGCTGGTCCCCACTGCAGCCTGCCCACCACGGAGCAGCAGTGTTTCTGGGATGCATCTTCTGGATGTGAATTAGTCCTAAAGTTTCCTCTTCCCTGCCTGAGATCAGAAGAAAATAGCCTGTGGCCTGCAGGCACACCATGAATTTCTGGAATGTTGGACACTTTTGATACAACTAGTCCAGAGTGATATTTCTAAGAGGTCCCTTCACCCTATCAGAGACCAATAAGGTCTGGGCAGGCAGCGGTGGCAGAGATGGTCCATACACACGTACATTGCACCTCAGAGAGGATCCCACACAAGTGAAAAGTGTCTCCATCAGTCTCTTTCTTCACAAGTTTCCTCCAACTCCATAGGACTTGAACCAGAAAGCATTATCCTGTTATCAAAGGCCTTGTGGTTAGCTCATCCTGCCAGGTTCGCTCCTCCCACAGACTCAGCTGTAGGATACAGCCCTCCAATAACTATGTCCCAGGTTCTCCTGGCTGCAGTTTCCTTAAAATACAGAGTATGCCTTACTCCACTGTATTACGCGTCCTTCAGTCTGGCTACACAAGTTATTTTCATGCGTGTGCATCCAGTGACACAAATATCTTGACCAACATTCAGAGCTCCTCCTCTATGCAAATATTTTGGTTAAAGCTTCAAGTCTTTTTTGGGACATTTGGATCTCAGGCTCCTTGTTCTCATTAGGTTACTATTTGTATTGCTCCAAGTTGATGAGTTATTTAACATTTCAGCTTAATAGTGTCCCTGCAAAGTCTGGCTGTTTCCTGAATTGCACATAAATAATTCGTGATAAACTGAGGCTTGTCTAACTCCATCCCCATAGTGATTTACACTGTGCTGCGTCCACCAGCCCTGACTGCTCTCACTGAAAGGACCAGCAGAGATGATTGCAAGCAACCTTGAGCCTGGAGACAGACTGAGATCCTGGATGCTTTGTTTCATGGACCGAGACTGGAGACCACCTCATGACCTTACAGCTCCATAGCAGCATCAATGGACAGCCTACATCTTGGAAGGTTAACCAAGATCAGCAAAACTCCTCGTAGGTCAGAGCTCATGCCCAATGGACAGCATGTTTTGAAGGGGAACATCTTCAAGTTTGTCAAAAGTTGGAAATGCATTAAAAAAATCTGTGGTAGTTCTGCTGTAGTTCAGGATTTAACAGTGACAGTTGGTCATATTGGGCTCATTCACAGGCAATTAAGGAGAATGAATCTAAGTATTTCACTGTGTAAAAGTCAGAGAAGCATCCTCAGAGATGTCTACTTCTATCAATTGGATATAAAAGAAAAGATGTCCTATTTGGCATGAAATATTTTGACGTCCAAAGACAGGTAAAATTATTCGGTAGCAAAGCTCCAGGAACAACAAATGTCCCTTGTAAGACATTTGTTAATTTGTGGCTTCACCCCACATTTTTCTTGCTCTGTCCTAGATGTACCCTTAGCCTGTGCATTTTTCTGTTCCCACTGTTTCCAATGCCCATAGGAACAAAGTGCAGACTACTTCCACTCCTTACTTCCAGAAAGCCTGGGAAAAAAGGAGCTAGGTTATATGGACATAAAAAAATATGTAAACATAACCCTGACCTTTCAGTGAACCTCTTGTCATGCTCTGTGCTAGAAACAGACACAGCTTCATTTGGGTGTAATTCCTTGGGTACCAAAACTTTGTATTTTCCCATAATCATTTCACTTAACACCTTCTCTATAAAGCAGAAAAATCTAATGTTAAGTCATGTTACTTCTCATGTCCTACATTTCATATCTATTGTTTCTGCTTCCTTTGAGACCATGCACAGCTTTTCTCCATGACCTCCTACAGCAGTGCTTGCTCCAGTCTTGCTTTCCAAAGTCTTCTCAGACCTTTGGGAGGACTTTTGCTGTCCACCAGTCTTTGCAGCACACTAGGAACACCTGTATTGCATTAGAAAATAGCAGTACTGGGGGAAAAGAAAAAAAAAGAAAAAAAGAAGTATTTCTCTCCCACCCCCTCGCCCCACCTTGTCCCAACCCATCTGCCAAATATAAAAGAGCATTCGTAATCTAATTAATCTAACCATTGCCTGTCACGGCTGGAAGGCAATTTTGAAAGACTATCGCCTTGTGTTTTACTTCGTCTCAAAAGTTAATCTCCTCAAAGCAAAGGGACTTCCCACTCCCCCAAGCCCTGCAACCCTTAATCTTTCTTCTTAACCAGTTGCTGGTGAATGTGCCTCAGTAGCTGGATGTAAGAATGTGTAAGAGGGAGGCATCCCCTCCTCCTCTCCTGCCATACAAAAGAGGACTTGTGAGAGGAGATGCTGCTCAACCGGCACTTCTCCCACCGCAAAAGGACCTCAGAAGGAGTTGCAGCTCCCCAGCCTCACTCTGCAGTGAACCCATTACCCTATCTCTTCCATCATCCAGTGCTTTGCTCCATCTTTTCCCTCTCCCTCTCCTTTTTTTTTTTTTTTTTTGGGGGGGGGTGTTAAGATTAAAAGATCTCACACACTTGGAGAGAAGAAAGAGCCTCCAGTCCATCTCCACCTTGTCAATTATAAACAAGGGGCTAGGGAAGATTGCACACTGTTATTGACTTAAGCACTTTGGAAAGGTCATCTTCAAGGTCTGAACCTTCCCCTTCCCACTCCAAGCTCACCTGGGCCCATTAAGGAGGAATTTCTGGTCCATCCTGTATTTCATTTTGGGCCCATTGGCACTTCTGAGGAGTAATAGACAAGGTGGAGAGGGAGGAGGTGGGATGGGGAGCTCGGAGGGGAAAATGAAGACAGGTGGGGGGAAAGAGAAGTCATTGAGAGACTTCAAAGTAGAACAAAGACCCATCCAGATGTGAATAATTGCTAGGTCAGCATGTTAATCACAGGCAGGGGCTGCACTGCAAGCCATCCCTGGTTGCTTCACAGGGGCAAGAAGGGGAGGGAGGGACTGACAAAAAGGGAGAGATATAGAAACAAGGCTTTGATACAGCAAAGAACAAGCCTGAGAATTACATTTTCCAGGTGATTATGTGAATAATGAGCCAACCTCTGTTTTATTAAGGGCACACCGAGCCCGTAATTGCAGATCAGCTGCAACTCAGCGGGCAGTGATGGAGGCGGCAACCTCACACACACGCTCTGCTCACTTCCATGTACCTGCAGTCCAACAAAAACTCCATCTCACCACCTGACAGAGGATTTCCTGCCATGTCCACCACAGCATCTAGACGTTCACATCTTACCGTGGTGGGAGGGAACGGTTAGGCTTCTGTTCTTGTGTCTTTGAGGTGAATTATGACTCCAATGGACTCTAACCAAGGGTTGAGAGGATGTTGGCTCATCATCACTGCCTTTTTTTTTTCCCCAGTCCCATGTTTCTGTGCTGCCACACCAGCTGTGTTTATCTTGGTAACGTCTTTCTTCTAAATAAGGCCACATGGTTTCACCAACTACAGACAAAACACCTTCCCACGTGGCTTTTTGCTGTGTAAATAAACATCCAACATCTAAACAGCTAAGGGTGATGCGATGTTGCTGACATCTGCATGTTCAGTTTATATAAAGGAAGTTTCTTATTGCAATTGCATGAGCTGCAGTATTATTACAGGGCAGTAGCCGGTATCTCTTCTTTCTTATGCTAATTTTTAAATTGATGATTCTTATAAAAATTCTTATTTTTATCATATATTCTTATCATAATATCTGATCCCTTTCCAGAATTAAATGACGTGGTTTACCTAGGATATGTGCTTTGCTCCACAGACATGTGTGTTCGGTGGGGTATTTTGTTTCAGTAGGGTTGTGACCCTGTTGGTTTTTAGTGAGCATGCTGCACAGGATCGGTGCTAAAGAGGACAGAGGAGGGAAGAAGTGGGCTCTGCCTCTGGAGCAGATGACACTCCTGTTTGCAGCAGGATCCCTGCCCAGGACTCAGGCAGGTTCCTGCCTCCTGCAGCCTTCTCCAGATGACAGAGCATCTCCTTCGGCTGTGAAATGAAATTTCTTCATCCTCCCCATCAATTCCCTTCCACCCACCACCTCCAGCTCCTGTGCCAGGATCTACCGTTCCTAATTTTGGGAGGTTTGTACGTAGCCGCTCCCCTATCAGACCTTCTCAGAAGCCCCCTGCTCCAGCTGGGACCTCAACACTAGCACAAAAACTTACACAGTAAACTAAAATGACATTCCCCTTTCAGCAACTGGATTCTTCTCCTGCATCCCAGCCAGAGTAGTTTGTACCAGGGACCTTCCAGACTGCATTTCACCTGCCCCAAAGACCCCAGTGCAGACCTCAGACCTCTGATCCACAAAATCGAGCAAGTCAGGTGTTTGGATTTGTGAAGAAATGGGCAGAGACTCCGTCCCCCAAGACTCTTCTTGAAGTGATTCTCCTTTAATGTAATTTGTGAGATACTATGAGATACTCATAGGGAATACAAAGATACTGGGGAGCTACACAGGCTGGAGGTAAGAATAACTAGAAGAGAAAGGAGTTCCTTATCTAAAAATTATTTCTTGAGAAAGCACATGTATATCGGGACAGAGTTAATGGTCTAATTCTGTATATCCAATTTTAAGAAAGATGTAGACAAACTGGAAAAGATTCAGAGTAGAGAGAGGAAAATGCTGAGGTACTTAGAAAAAAAATAGCTATAAGGAAGCTTAGAAGAAAGGAATTTGCTGATCTGGGAAAGAAGAGGCTGAAAACTAGAAGCAGAGAAGATTATTCAGTGAAGGATTTAAGAACAAATGTTAGACAAGCATCTGTACAGAACATCTAGATTTTTGATGAAAGGCAGCTATTAATAAAAAGTATTTCTCCCATAAAGCCTCTGATGGATCTCAGTCATGTGGGTTTTGTATCCAAGAGCTTTGTAGGATCTCCTCAGGACAATGAAGAATACAATGCCTGTGCAGGTAAACAGCGCCAAATAATTTCAAACTTAAAAATAAATGTTGGAAGCATAGGAAGCCTCAAATTACAAAAGGATAAGAGCTCAGGTCTCAGTGGGTGGAAGGTCTGAAGCAACGTTGCAGGAGCTACATGAGTGCAAACTACAAGGACAGTGAAGAAGCTGTGCTTTCAGGCTCTGCGTAGTAATGAGGAAGGGACACCATGGGCATTGAGCCTCTATAGGGTTCAGTACCACACTCTTCTTCTTACTCCAGTTTTCCTGTCTTCTTTGCAAAGAGCCTCTTGCTCCCAGCTGCCAGAACCTGGGGAGGGCTCATTTCTTTCCCATCCATCCCACCGATGGGTTAATTGCAAAGACTGGTTCATCAGAAGCACCAGTGAATTCAATAAGCTCTCCTCTGCAGCTCAGCCTGAAGAGATGGTACTGTGCCAGTCATCGCTTAGAGGTGCTATTTGACTTTGGCACTACCACTGCCTCATAAACACTTATTTGGCCTCTGCTTCATAAACATCTCATAAACAACTATTTGGCTTGGTGTGGGTCTTCAAATTAGTGTTTATAGCCATGTAGAGAGCAGGCTGTTTGCATAAGTAATCCTGAAGCAAAACTTGCCTTCTCAGCAGAAAAAAAAAAAAAAGGCAATTGCTTGGCTGCATCTGCTGATTTGCTGCACATGCACAAGGGACGTCAGTGCCACCAGATCTGCACATGGCATAACCCAAGGGAGAACGCTCTGCTCTTACCAACTAGACTCTCATTTCTTCAGTTAAGGAATATATTTCATTTTCTAGGATTAGGATGATCTGTGGATTCCAGGTGCTTGGGAATAATGTAATCGTACAGAGCTGAACAAGTCTGATATTCAAGCTAGCACAAGCCAGCAGAGTGCAGGCAGCAGGGATGGGATTCATCTCAGCTCTCTTCAGATGTGAGCTACTCACAGAAGAATCCTCCCAGCGTCAACAGGGAGAAAAAAGCAGCATTAGAGAGCAGTTTATCTGATTTATTTTAGATGGTTACGCTTGGGCACATAAATCCTAACCAAGGCATTGTAGAAAGAGCACTAGAAACCTAGAAATGTGGAAGCAGAGATCACAACACTAAGAGGACAGAGTGGAGAAAGTTTGTGATCCGTTGCACTATAGCAGAGTTGTTCAAGCAGGAGATAAATTTAGACTCTATGACTTCTTTTAGTGTTTTCTTTGAGGAGGCTTCAGCTCCTTGAGTCCTGTGATCATGACAGCTTCATTAAAAATAGCCAAGCTGCTACCTTTTGTGGATGAGAAGACATTGGTTGAAGCATCACCCTGGAAGGTCTGAGACTGCAAGGGAAGTGCAATTTGCTCAAAATATGCAGTTCTTTTCTAATTTTCATTATTTTCACCTACATGGTGACAATGTTGCCATTTGTGAGTCTGGAAACAATGCCCTGACAACTCATGAGATGTCTTACATGTCCCAGTCCCAGCTGCACTCAGGGGTAATGTTGTTTCCTTCCTCCCACTCTCCATCACCTTCATCACCAACTCTTTAAGGTAGAAACTGCCTGTCTTTGCCTAGCAAACTAAACAAGGCATGGATTTGAGGATAACTCACGATCAACTGAATTTTTAGCATGGCCCCTGGCACTGTTTGGCCCCATACAGTGACTGGCTCAGTTCGGGAGACTAAAGAGGGCAATTTGGATGCAGCTACACCCTTTTCAGGGGAAAGTGAGTTTTGATGCAAGCCAAGTTGTGCCAGTTGGCTAGACGACAAAAGAACAGCCCTTGGCCCATGCACGAATGCAGAGTTTATGCTCCTACACTAAACCATGCACGGTGGAGACTTCATTTCATTAAGGACTGAGATGCTGCTATAAAACAAAGGTTTAAAATGGCAACATAAACATGTGCCCTCTCAGCTTCCAGTCACCTGTGGTTCTTAGCCAGCGGTACCTTTGTCCATCATCTGCTTGCTCAGTTGTGTTCCAATACCAACACAATAATTCTCAGTAATATTTCTCATTTTTGGGTTTCAGAGGGTTTACAGAGGGGAGCACCAGGTGGGGAAACCAAGCATGGAACTGAAAAAACCTCATTGGTTTCTCTCGTATAGCTCTTTCATGGAGACGGCTTAGTGAAGCCTGAGCAAAATGAAAGCTTTGGTTGAACACAAAGATGCAACCAATGGAGTGAACAGCAAATTAAGAACTAGGATCTTGTTTAATGGGCTGGAAGTAAGTGTCCCACCATGAGAAAAAAAAAACTACTGCTACCTTCAACGAGAGAGTTGCTTATTCAACTCCAATGGTCTGCTTTGAGTACGGTGACCCTGGCATAGTAGTCTTCCGTGGCTCCTGTTCTTCTCAGGCAGGGTTATTATGGCTGCCCAGATGGCACAGAAAACCACTCCACTCTTGCATCTTACAAAACAGCATAGGTAGGACACAGAAGATTCAGTTCCACTCACATAAAATGTTGGGAATCACTACCAGTAGGAGAAACTATGGCTAAAGAGAGGGAGAGTTCACTTGTAAAGACCAGTCAAGGTAAGGAGGTATCTCAACCCAACCCGTGTGTTTATTTCTTCTTCTTCTATGGGAAAGTCAAGGAAAAGGTCAGGAAGGCAGTGAAATGAGATGATATTGTATATGAGTGTGTGTGAGTTTGTGTATGTCTTAGGACAAGGTAGAAATGCGGCTCTTTTCCAATTACAGTTTTGATGCTTTTCCAGCTTTTACTCCAGTGACCACTGTTTCATTAAGCTGATAAGTCAAACGAACACCTTTGCATTTTTTCTTTGCAACTGCAACAAAACAGCTAGCAGTATGGGCTGCAGTAATGGCAGCATTGACCTGACAGCTCTGTCCTCAGCAAGAAAAAGCAGCTATATATAAAATTCTAAAAACCTATCAAATATATTTTAATTCCTGACCTAAATAATCCAGAGATAGTATAGGGATATGGTTTTGTGTTCTTCTTGGAGCTCTAAGCATGCATAGAAGCACAGATAATCCTCCTTGAAGGAATTTTGAGAAATCTACTCCATCTCTCTGCCTTAAGTAATATCAACGCTACCTTAAATATAACGTCCCTTCAAGGAGGTTCCTAATTGGCTTGTTCTTATCACAGTCGTTGAGCTGCTGCAATACAGCATGAGAAGGGGTTTTCATGCTTCTCTCTGTCAGAGAAGAAATATGATTCATTGTGATGAATTACAGATTTGTGTAATTAATTGCCCTTCTCAGAAACTTTTCATTTCTGTGACATCACTTTGTCTACTACTCATATCCTTCCTTGGAGTAGATAGTGCTGCAGTCCCAATCTCTAAGAACCTTCAACTAACCTCATAAATGGGATAAAGGAAAATAAAGAAGGATAAGAGCTTTTTCTTTCCAAGCGGGATGAAATGAAGTTTCTATGAATAGAGCTGTTCAGCTTTCCTGGAGCAGTTCAAGTTTTGAAGTCTGACAGTTCAGAACCCATAAAAACAGTCCTACACAAATGCTAGTAATTCTTGTCTTCAGTTTTTACATTTTGGAATAAAGTTAATTTTAAGATCAATTGCCCCTTTCTCTGCTCACAGGTTTGGCAGAACTCCATAAGAAACCTACTTGGACGCATCATTTACATGGGACAGTGCTCAGCGAAACCGAACGTATTTCTGGTACAAGTCTTGAGGTGTGGGAGAGAAAGATCTCATCCTTGGTGGGCCACAAGGTGAAAGGGGCATCAGTTCCTGCAGAAAGCTGCCAAACTCCCTCAGACCAGACTGACACAATGTAAGGTCCAGGTACAGAAGGGACAGAAATTTATTGCTCTTGTGCTATCAAAGATCAGCTTGCTTGCAGGAATAAAAGAAAATTTGATAAGGCCAGGTTTGGGCGTGTTAGCAAGTCAAGAGAAAAAATTCACCCTTGACTTACAGATTGTTCAAAACAGAGCAAATAGAGTTAGTATCACGTTGCCTGTTTGAGAATGCCCAGGGTTTGCCTCCATCAGATTTTCAGAGGCCCTTCTTAGTGACATTTACCAGTTAGTTACCATTTACTACTTACAAACAAATCCAACCATCTGGAAGCCTTTCAAGCAAATTTTCCTTTTCATTGTGTCAATCCCTCCTTCCTAAGTATCAATATGTATCACAATAAATAATTTTCCCTGTTTACTATGAAATTTAAGTACTGGTCCCATGATGCCAGGATGAATTTTGATCAGGTCATCTTCTAAAAATTCTTGTCTTCAGCCATAGACTAATAGAATAACTGAGGTTAGAAGAGACGGAGTTGGTCATTTGACATATCCTGCTAATCTGAGAGGTGGAGACATTCACTCAGGTGAGAAATACATTTGAAATCTTACTCTAGCACTAGCATGGATGGGAGAGAAGATCAAGATAAGGACAATTGTCCCATCAGACCAAGGCTGAAGCAGTCAGTGTCTTGAGTCTATGACCACACAGCAGTGATATTTAGTTGGTGGTGTACTTTGCAGGAAAAATTTGCATTTCTGTAGCTCCTTTCCCTCCAGGTTCTCAAGGCACCATGTTAACCCTGAGCAGAGGCTTTCAGCAGCATCTGGGGTGAAAGCAGGGACCATCGTTCCCACTATACGGAAGAAAAGACAATGTCAAGGTGGCACAGAATGTCTTTGAACAGCACTCATATCTCTAATGAGCAAATTTGGTCTTGATTAGCAAGACCACCAGTCTTCTCATACCTTCTGATATCATCTTCTACCTGCACTTCATGGAAAGGTACACTTGACCCCCTGATGGAAAAATACCCTATATTCTACAGTCTTGCTCTTAGGATTGGGAACTGGGTTTGGGATTGACGTCCTCTGCTGAAATCTTTAGTCTTGTGTGTTCATCCAGGGCTCAGCTCACTTGAGATGCCTTTGGATTCCCTCCTGGCATTCACCAGGTTCACCAGTGTGGCCTCTGATATGTGTGCCATGGCTGCTGATGTTTTTAGCTGTTGTGGATATTTCAAGGTGTCTCAAAGGGCTTTGAAGTCTCATTTTGGAGAAATTAATCTGGCCCCAGGCTCTGTGGTCAGTGGGAAAAGAGTCCCATCTATCGAGGATGCAGTGAATCATCCTCCAAAGGTGCTGACCTGTCTCCATTGACTATGGAGACAGCCTGAACGATCAGCTTAGATGAAAAGCCTAATTTTCAAGGGGCTAAAGTTAGGGGAACTCACTTCCACCTTTTAAAGATATCCACCTTCAGGAGCGGCAGCTGACTAGATTAGGAATGTAACCACAAGCGTCTTATTCTTGCTTCTTTAAACTTTCTTTGGGGTATTTACATGCCCCTTCACGCTCCTCTTCCCTGGGGGCAATAACACTTCCTTTGTTGTCTTCTGTGTCTATTTAGACTGCGAGGTCTTCGGGGCAGGGACTCTCCTTTTGTGCATGTCTGTAGAGCACCTAACACCGCAGGACTCGGATCACGGTTGAGCCTCTAACTCAAAAAGTAAATAATAATAATATGCATTAGCCGTTAAGTAGGGGAATTAGGGGTTAGCTTATATGTAAGCACCGTACATAGTGTAATGATATCCTCATGCTTAATGCAACGGGATCCTTCCATTATTAGAGCAGCAGGTGAACTGATGTTTGATCTACAGGGCTAATTCTAGTTTTTGGAGACATCAAACAGCTGCTTTTCTTTTTTCTTGGCAAATGCGGATGTTATAAGCAAATCTGAAATTACCAGGTTCACAAGTTGAGTTTCATGCAGAGAAATGTTTACTTTGATGCCAGAGAACCTGGCTCATTTCCATTTACAGTAAATGAGGAAGAAAATTGATTTGCAGCAGCAGGAGGGGTATCAAAACTTTATTGCTGCTCAGGACATGTATGCACTTCTAACCAGGAAGATAATTAACCTAAATTAACCTTCTGCCTTAAGATGAGTCATAGTTTGGGGAGGGGGGGAGGTGGGAAGCGGGGGTGGAGAGGGTGTAGGGAGGAGTATAGTGCTGTAGAGCTGTATGGACATGTCCTGTGCATTTCCAAGCAAAAATGATGGGCCCATGTAGCAACTGATTAGATTTAAATGGAAATTTTGGATGGGCATTTACCTCATGAAGGAAGACAAAAAAGATCGCGGTTTAAATTAGGGTTGGACTGTGAATTGTGTTAAGTTGTGCCTGTAAAGTGGGGAAGAAAGCTGTATTTCCAGGTGCTGCTGGCAGCCATTGGGTTAGCCCAGCCAGAAGAAGCAAGCTGCAGTTCATGTATTTGATCAGTCATTAACACTGTCCGCTCTTCAACAAGGATGTGATTGTCGCCAGCGAAGGGGTCTGGTGCTTTGGTCAACCAGCTGTGTTAATCATATTCTGGATACAAAGGTTATCCTACAGCAATGGTGTCTCTAGGTGTAGCATCACACAGGTGTTGTGGGCATCCCACGACACAGTCTGGCAGTTAGACCAGCCAAATAGGATTTGTGATGGCTGGTCATAGGGATGGTCCCACATCCAGGAAAACAAGAGGAAGATCATGTCACTGCTCTGTGCCTCTGTTTTCCCCATTTGTATAATGAGGGTTATTTCCTAGCCTCATCTGCAGATCACTCTAAGAGCTGTTGTTGAAGGGCTACAGGGTGGGGGGGGGGGGAGGCAGGGGGGCTGCCAGT
>NW_009610267.1:25271-44904 GCF_000690535.1 Cariama cristata
TCTCTGCTCCAGACTGCGTGGACAAGGTGGTTCCCAGGTTGATGTCAAGGTATGAACCACGCTGCTGTTATCCACCTGACCAAAAGCTGTTCTGTCATCACTCCAAGCTCCTCCAGGGCGAGCAGCAGCTGGGGCTAAAACCTCCCTTATCTGGGTCCAGGCCCTGGACATCACTCGCGTCACGCCAGAGAACAGCTAAGTATTACTAGTCTGTGCTTCCTTCACCATGAGGTGCTACTCAGACAAAGCCAAAGCTGGATTTCTTTTTTTGTTTTGTTTTGTTTTTTCTGTTTGTTTGTTTGGAGAGCCTAAGGCTTCAGATGCCCAAATGCCTTTGACACAGCTCCTATAGAAAATCAGAGTCCTGGGCTGTACGCAGAAAACCCTGCAATGTGGCAAGCAGAGCGGCTCAGCCGGAGGGAGGCTGCCCCTGGCTCTGTAAAGATGGGTGCCCTGCTGGGGTCCCACGGGAAGAGCTCCGGATCCATGCCCACAGCTCAGCACACCCCAACGCACACCCTCAGAGACACCTCACATTCACCAGGGTCTATCTATACTCCCCACCTCGCGCCTGCGATGCAAGCACAACCTTCATTTCATTGAGGTTGTGCAGAGCTCATCCCAAGTTAATCCTCATTCCCACCAGCCATTTCACATCCTAAGAAAATTCCTCCCCAGGGTATTGGGGAGAAAACCTCCATTTCAGGGAAAAAAATCCCAGGCCAAAGGCATATGGGCTGAGAGAGGGACAGGTGAAACTGATCTAAGAGCCTTGATGCTCAGCCTGAACTTCACAGATCTTAGCTCCCAGTTGAAGGACAGGTAACTTGTGTGAATCCTGTGTGTAACCCATCCTCCTCTCCAGACAGTGGAGATAATCCATCCTTCTTCACCAAGTGAGGATGCAGACGCTGCAGTGGTGAGGAGTGGGTTGGTATTTCAATATGGTGAGCAATCAAGCTTCCACTTCTCTGGTGGCTCTACTCCACCATCTTTGAAGGGGGAGAAGTGAGCGATGAGGTAACACAGTTTTGATTCATCCAAGCTGGTTTTGTGAGAGAATTTATGTTGATTTAAAAAGGGTTTGGGGGAAGTGGGAGAACATGTCCAAAAGTCAAACCTTGGGTTTTTTTCACGCGGTGTTTCTTGTCTTTAAAAATAAATAAATAAATATTAAGTAATTAAAATCATCCAGGAAGAGCTTAGAAACAACATAAAATGGATCATTTTGGAGTCAAATACAGCATTCCATTCATCTCGAAGCAAAATGGTTTTGACGTTTTTTGGTTCTCTGAACAATTTGGGAAGCCAGTGAACCAAAAACGGCAATTGCGTGCACCACCCTCCACCTGCCCAGCACAAACACTGATAGCTGAGAAACCTGATGTCGGAGCAAACGCATCCTGCACCTCTGGCTTTATTTACCTGGACAGATGTATCCAAACATGTTGGCTGTCAGCAGGCCACCATCTGTGATTTTAAACCACGTAAGACACCCCCTCCTTTCCCCCATTAACTTTTTAGGCTCATTGGCCACTTTCAGCTAAATCCACCAGCAGGTTAGCAGCTCTATTGATGTAAGTCCCTCCATGCCCTGGTGGACCTGTGCAGGATCTACAAGGAACATGTTGCAGGCACTTTCTGAGCTCTAAACAGCATCCCCCTCCTCCAAAGACAAACAGGATTTCTTTTGAAGTCTGAATGTCTGTTCCTGGGCCAATAAAGTCCTTCAGTTTCCCAGCAAGAAGGTAAAGGTGGTGAAAGGTGTTAGCAAGCATCTCCTTGTGAACTGCAATTAGCAGCTGGGTGAAGGGGGAAAGTGTTGGCAGAACAAGGGGAGGCGATGGCTGTCTCACCTCACTTGGGATGGGCCAGATGGGCCAGGCATGGGCCCCAACACCAGGGCTGACAACGGTCTGGCAAGCCAGCCCCACGCCACTGGAGCCCTAAAGGAAGGCAGAGGGGTTTCCTTACACCATATCTCATCCTCCTCCTAACACTTAAAGAGGGTTGAATGACTGACAGAGAATAGGACCTGCTTGCAGAGAGTTCAGCAAATGAGATATTCGGTCTGCCTTAGAAAATGGAGCCGTGATAACCTTCTGCAGGCTTGTGAGCTGTGTTTTACATAAGAATGGCCATACAGCCAGCCCTAAGCCCATCTCACTCGATTTCCAGCTACTAACTGGGAAAAGACATCCATCATAGGCAGAACGACCTGTAGTTTCAGGGCTTCCTTGATTGCTCCATTGTCTCCAAAGAATGTGGCTGTGGAGGGAAACAGCTCTGCTTCAGAAACAGGGGGAATGAGTTACACACAGAGGGGAAAAGTGTGGCTACTGTGAGAAAAAGGGCATGCAAATATTGCTCTGTTGAAGATATTCCAGGCAATTTCCCCAGGTAGTCATGCTTCTCTGCAAAGAAGAGGGAAGGAGGAGAGGAAAAAGGAAGAGCCATGAAACTCCGTAACATAGTTTCTGGTGCCTAATCCTCCAAAAATGATCCACAGAGATCTCTCACTGGAGATGGCGGCAGTTTTGGTATAGACTTGGTGACAGACCCTAAGCAACACACCCTTCTGGGACTGGCCCAGTGGCTTCCATCTGATCCTACGTCAATGAAGGTAGTGTCAAGCAAACAGGACAACCCAAGGACATCCACAGAATCAAACTTTAATCATACCTTTAAATCTGCTGCAGAAGCAACCAAACTCAGCATTGGTCCCACTGATCATGCACCCTGCACCAAACAGCATCACATCTCTACGCTAGCCCTTATAGCAGGCTATCAGCTGGGGAGTATCTGTCTTTTTTCAGGACTCACATGGACCAAACATGCAAGAAATCTAGAGTTTGCACATCTGTTTCTATCAACAGACAGTTCACTTGTACAAACACATCCAGTCTAAGGGCAAGGCGAATCCTTTTCAATATTAAGCCACTCAAAGACAGGGGAATAGGTTGAGGACTGGCTAGCAGCCAATGAGGTTTGCAAAACAGTGGAATCTAATAAAAATAATTGAAATATTTAAAGGCAGTTGCTTCATTTTATAAAGAAGCACCTGCAATGATTACCCAAAACATTTGCAGGTGGAAAAAGGGCTGAGCACGTCATTGGTGTTAATATCATTTTTGCTCAGAGGGCAAATTAGGCATTGTAATTGTGAAGAATCATCTGAGCTATTTCAATAATGGGATAACTCTGATAATGAAGGATGATTCCTTTAGATCCCCACTAGTGTGTTAAGACTGCAAAACCAAGGGTTGGGTGTATTAAAATCCTAACATCAAGGCGAAAGGTGTTCTCTGCAGCCAGGCACCATGTATCAAGGATCATTTAGCTGCTTCAGCCTGTTAATGTCTTGAGAAAATAGAGGATAATTTGCCTAAAACCCCTTCAGCCAACCCCTCAGCTGATACAACTCAGCCCATTTCCACTGACTTCAAGAGGAAGCTGCCATTTCACACCAGCTGAGCATCTGGTCTTTTGGATTTTAGTTTGGGTGCTGATTCATCACCTTCTAATGCCTGGCTGGATCCCAGAGCACTAAGGTGTAGCTTCAAAGCACCGTAAACAAAGGATAGTAATAGGCAAGGAAGGGGCGATGTATGTCTGCATCTTGGTCTAAGGGCAGCCTCCAAATGGAGCTACATGAGCAGCCTGCCGTCCAGCCTCAGTATCAGCTTGTTACCAAACATTGGAAGCAGAATCACATGTTCTCCTTAAAAATAGGTGCATTTAAGCACATGCACCCAATCCTCACTCTCCTGGGTTCCCAGCAGGATGTAGCCACCCTTCTGGACCTGATCCAAAGCCCATTCATTTGAGTGGAAAGACACCCTATTTTCCATAAAATTTAGACCAAGCACTATTAAAAATTATTTCAAGAGATGGTAAGTCAGACGAGTGATCCTCTGATGGTGCTTCACATGGGCATCGGGCATTTTCTTGTCATTGAGGAACAGATGCACTGAAGAGCGTGGGACACAGAAAATTGTAAGCCCAGTTTGGGGCATCACGGAGCCAAATAGCTTAGAAAATGAAACATGGAAGCCCGCAGTCAGATGCTGTCTGCCTTGCTACATGTGAAAGTAAATGAGGAGTATCCTGCAGAAACACGAGGCTCATCAGGGATGCTCATTCTGAGACCGACTGGCAGTGGTTGAATTGTCTCTTTTAACTATGGCAGAAAGTGACCTTGAATGTGCTGTGTGGCTTGAGCTATGACATCTGCAGGGCTCAAGTTAGATCCAAGTTTCTCCTTTCACCTGAAGTTCAAGAAGCCAGATGGGTCACTGCAGGTTTGAAGCCAGCAGTTAGCAGGTGGACCACATGGGACACCAGGAAATTTGAACTGAGGACAAGCTATCTTGATGGTGTGATGCACCGTGGAGAAGGCAGAGCTGTCTGTTCATGAGATCAGGAGAAAAAACAGTATCAGACACGAAGCTGAGACTCCCCAGGCAGAGTCTAATGAGACCTTTCAGCACACAACTACCATTTTCCAAAGGGAGCCAGACCCATCTTTTCATCCTGTTCTACACATGGTGTCTTGGATAATTTCCACCCCTGGAGAAAGATGAGTGGAGGGGAATACTCCTTCACCCGAAAAGAACTTCAGCCTTGATAGAGGAGTCACAAATTTAGAAAAGACTTTTCATACAGAAGGTGAAGAAGACTTCATGGAGGCATCATCTGGCCAAGTGCAAACACATGAAATAAAGCCATCTGGTTCTGAGGTAGTCCTCATGGACTCCTTTGATAGGCCATGGAGATCTGGTTAGTACCATCAATGGAGTACAATTTATTTCACCCTAAAGCAGATAAGCTGAACCTCATCCTTAGTTCCCACTGACTCTGAGGATCTAAAAACTTTTGGAGGGGTAAATTGTCCTGCAGAGAGCACAACAAACATGAATCACAGAGCATTTTTGTAATGTTGGCCCCAAAACATAAAGACTTCTTCATAACTCTGGCAGTGGCTGATAGTCTTCCTCTACTGAAGAAGCAGGTTCCAAGAACTCTGCCATCTGAAGGCTGCAGCTTTCTTTGCAAGGAAGAGAACTTCCGAGTCCTTTAAGACTTTGTACTGTTGCTCATCAGTATAGTGAGTGAGTCAACAAGGGCTTCAAAGATGGCTTAGCGACAATTTAGGGGACTAACAGCTACCGACTTTAACTGCCAAATAGTGAGTTTTTCTAAAGTAGCTGGGTACACCTCTCATACCTGTTGGTTGTCAAATGAGTGAAAAAGTTGGATGCATTTCTTTCCTTTGAAGACCTGAGCCTTGGTGCCCATAGTTGGGCACAGATGGATAACTAAACCAGGTCTCCAACCAGCTTTGTGTGTAGCCATCAAACTTTCCCGGAGACCTGTAGATTCCTTCCAAAATGCTGTATTGCAGTATGGGACAAGGCTCTCTAACAGCAGATGTGTCCTTAATCTAAAGAACAGAACTGAGCATTACATGATCCAAGAGCTAAAAGATAAAGTTCTTATACTGGATTGCTTTCACGTGACTAAATGCGGTGGATGTCTGTCTGAGCTAACCTCATTCAGCTTGCCAGCAAAGTCTTTGGAGCTATGGGATGTATTCACTCCATCCTAAAGCAGATACCTAAAGTAAAACAGATGACTCACTAGATCAGCCAGGGCTAGAAATAAAGCATACACTTTCAACCTGGAGTAGAATTAATTTGCTAACTAATGAGATAAACTCATTAAATCAAGGCCATCCTTTTTTCCTGAAAAAGATATTTTGGCTTGGTATTTAAATCTTGCCCCTGGAATCACTGGGTGGGATCCTCTGTCTTGTATGATGCCAGGGATCAGACCAGATGATCATCTGCCAGTTTTAGGAGTATAGGAATTTAGTTTTATTCTTAAATCTTACAGCTCAGAGTCTGCAATTGCCCAAAAAGTGCAACCATGTGTTCTTGGATTTGCAAAGATCAGCTGAAGACAAACCCTCTTTAAGGTTTTTTTCTGCATGTTTATGCTCTTCGGTTCTGGATATGAGAGGAGACAGATGGGCCCAGCTACTGCATGAAATCTTGCATCTGAACGTTTTCCCTCATGATAGGACACAGCACTAGAGAAGCCTATTCGCAGGAGACACTTGCCTAATTGCACAGAAGTCAGCAAGTTGAGACCTTTGGAGGAGTTTTGGATAATATCCCGTGCCTCACTGCCTCTCACCTTGCACAGCCATGCCTAGTGCCCTCCAAAGCCTACTGAAGCCTACTGCTTCTGCAGCACCAAGGGGTGTTGGACCAGGTTCACAAACCTGAGCACCATTAGGAGAAAATACTACCAATATCAGCATTCTCCACTCACTTACACCTACTTTGCATTTTAAATACCAGTAAATGACTGCCCAAGGGAACAGAGAATCAGACCCATCAGTGTGGGTATATTTCAGCAACCCAGACCCTAGGAATTTTGGAAGTACACCAGCATTAAGGATTATTAATACATATTGAAAAATATCTGGAAATCTACCTAGCATTGTTAAAGAATAATTATTATTAACTGAGTCACAGAGGGCAGGCAGGCAAGTTTATGAAACCGATACACCGAGGAACCATAGACTGTAGACAACGAGATCGCTATATGCCAAAGTTTGTAATTAAGCTGTGGCCCAAGGACGGGTGGTGCAGCCTGTGGCATTCAGCAAGTGCCCTCTGCTGGACTCCGGTCCCAGCTGGGATCACATCCTCTGCATCCAGCCTGCAAACTTCTTCTCTGCAAGGATGGGTGCACCAGGGCATCCTTCCAGCATGACTTCCAGCCGACTGCCCTTTACAGCAGTCGCCTCCCATTAGATTTCTCAGTAAAAGCAATTATTCAGGAAAAACAAAACAAAACAAAACAATTAAGTTACACCCCGTGTCACCACAGCTTGGTTAGACTTGAAATGTGGGTGCAGCTCTGAAGAGTTCATTGCCCTTTCCTATCCCATTCCCACCAGCTCTTCTTGGTGACTGGGAAATGTCCATCTTTGCTGGTTAGCTCATGATGACTAAAGCAGGTGGGGCATGCATGGTGAGGAGATACGATGTGAGAGAAATGACTGCAATTAAATAACAGAGCTTTCAACACCCAGCTCCCAGGGCCTTATTTAGCTAATTAAGTAAGCCATGCGTTACCCTGAGGTGTCTCCAGTGCCCTCAAGAGCAGTGTCAAGGTCAAATTTGCTGCTGACCATTCATAATGGTCCGTGCTGATCATTCATAATTCATAACACCAAGTCACAAGAGCTTGCTTAGTGAGCATTGGGGTTCCCTAGCTCGGGAGTTCCTGGACCAGGGTGCCAGGGGCCCTCTCAAATGCTGTGAGGACATACTACTGTCCAAGTCCAAACCCACCTGAATACCTCCTCTTCCCCAATTTTCTCCCTTCAGCACACATATGCCATATAACATAGTCCTAGACCCCTAACAGGTCATCAGGGGGCATAAGTATTCTGCTGGCCACCATCAAGTGACCCTGGGTAAGATGCTCTCTGTGCTTTTTGCTCCATTCACATTTCCCATCTCCTTTGCGTGTTTTGGCTGCCAGGTACTCAAGGCAGGAACCGTCTCTCGTTAGGTCGACATGTAGGACCTAGCACAGCAAGGCCTCTAGGCATGCTTATAATGCAAACAGAAAGATTAGATCAAGTCTGGCCTCTCTCTCAATGCTGTAGGCAGCAGAAGAGTGTAGTGTTTGCCTCTTATCTGGAGTCTTGGGGGATTGGCCCAACATATTGACATAAACTGCTGCCAATGTCAGTTTACACTAAGAAAAACGGATTATAAAATGTGTTGGCTCAGGAGCAAGATCAGAGTCCTGGTAAGGCATCCCTCTGCGGAGCCAGTAACCTCCCACAGAGAGGAAGGGACCATGCAAGCCACTCACAGCTTTGGACCCCCAAATGGACTGGGTGCCTGGGCAGGAGTCTGTAACTCAGCAAGCCTTCAAGCCAAAGAGTGTGGAAGCGCTGGGGAGATGGCCATAGTGGGCTTGGGGTCTTGCAAAGACACCTGCAGACCTGTTCAGAGACATATGTAAAGCAATTTTTGAAAATCTTGTGGGGAATCAAAAACTTAGAGGGGGAAAACACGTATGTCAAAGCAATCTCAAATGAAAAACTGCATTTTCATGTTAAGAAATGTCATAAGAAAATCAGAGCGCAAGAAATGCTTTACTGAGTCAGACCAGTAGTTAGGGCAGCTCAGTAACCTGTGACCACAGCAATAGGAGATGCTCTCCAGGGAGGCCACTTTCTGTCGTCATTGCCCTCGTGTTGCCCCAGCATCCACAGCCTTTTCACCTGTGTCTGCTCCTCTACCTATCTATGGGTGGACCCATTGTCCATGAATTTGTCTAGTCCTTTTTTGAACCTGATGATACCATCTGCCTCAGCAACCTTCTCCAGCAACAGATTGCAGGTGTTCATCAATGCTTTTTTCATGTTTATGATTTAAAAATCAAGAGAGACATCTCCAGACTCAGACACCCACATGCAGGCTGTTTCTGTGGGTGTTGAGTGTCAGGGCTCCCACCGCAGTCCGTGGTGTGATGCCTTATGCCAGGTGAGATGCCCTCAGGCTGTGGCTGCAAAGGGCACTGGAGTCCCCCAAGCGCTTGTGTCACATAGAATTATAGAATCATTATGGTTGGAAGAGACCTCAAAGATCATCAAGTCCAAACATATACCCAATGCCACCATGCACGCTAAACCCACTAAACCATCTCTCAAAGTGCCACATCTAAACGTTTTTTGAACATCTCCAGGGATGGTGAGTCCACCACCTCCCCAAAGAGCCCATTCCAATGCCTAATGACTCTTACAGTGAAGAAGTTCTTCCTAATATCCAGCCTGAACCTCCCCTGGCGCAACTTGAGACATTTTCCTCTTGTCCTAAGATGTCCAACATCTGTCAGCCCTGCCCAGGGATCTGCAATCCCACATGGCACCATGCATCTACCATGTGAGTAACCCAGTTGAGCCTCTCAGCAGCAGATCCCAGAGATCCCAGTGCAGCTCACCCACATGTTTGGTTGGCCGGATTCCTCTGTGGGCTCCAGTGACTGGATCTCTATCGATTTTGTCAGGAAATCTCAGCCACCAGCTTACATGGTGTAGTCATCTAAATGTATGTACCTGAGTCTGGTGCTGAAGTCTACCAGGAAACATATTTTAAACAGAAGAAGGAATTTTGAAATTAAGCCAAAATTGAAAATTTTGGTTTTCAGATACTGTTTGCTATTTTTAAGTTACGAGATTAACCAAAGAAATCATAGGCTTATAGCATCATTCAGCTTGGAAGGGACTTTGATGTCTACTCCAACCTCCTGCTCAAAGCAAGACCAGCAATGAGATCAGACCAGACTGCTTTAACTACAAAATCACGAAATCTTTAACTACAAAATTACAAAAGAAGGTGCAATGTTAAGAAGCCTGGTTTGATTGCCAAGTTCTCTGGCAAATATTTCATCCAGATGTAAGGGGGAGCTCTAAATGTGCACTCAATAGCAACATCAGGTCACTTTCTGTAACCACAGTGACAATTGTCTACCGGTGAGACGTGAAAAGGAAGGAATCAGGAAACCTTCATAACCACACAAGAAGGAAGAGCAGACCAGAAGTTAGTGAACTAATGACCGCCAGGTTTCAACAAAGAACAAGACTACAACGTCCTCAAGCACCTTTCTGCCCTGTAAGGGAGACTGGATACCTGCACGTGGAAGCTGTGACCTGAACGATGTAGGCTGGGCTGCCCACCAGACAAAGAATTTAACATTTCTGAAAATTAAGGACGGTAAGTTTGTACATCACGTGTTGCATCCCAGGGAGAGGAATTCCTTACAAGTCTCATCTTACAATGAAGGAGAAACAGATCCAAATGGTCAAATAGCAGTAGCTTCAATAGGAGAGACTTTATAAGAGTCAATATGTAAACTATTCAAAAGTGTTCCTACTTACGGATTTAAAATCCACAACCCTTATCAACAAGGAGACAGACCATGCTAGCTTTTCTTTAAGCCATATTAAGAAGGAAAGTAAAAGTAGGTATTTAAGATAAGGAATAAAACAAGTGAATTGTTGTACTAAAACAAAACCACTGTAATGTGTGGAGAAAGAAAGACATTTTTGTCGCAACTAGAGCTCAGGAGTGGAGAAAATCAATAAGGAAAATAAGGGACTTGAAGAAATATTTATAGTCAGCAGAGTCAAGGTTGAAAAGAAGGCACTTTTCTTGTACAAGCAATGAAAGAAACCCTGACGAGAGCATTAATTTGCTACTCGAGGGGAATGGCGGAACCATGGATAATAACCAAGAAAAGCCCTGTGTGTTCAATAAATACTTCAGTTCTGCATTTTGAGAAAAAGCTGCACAAGCTACTTCTACCACACACTGCTGATGATCACACTTACGGCTCTAACCATAAGCAAGGGAGATGGTAATCAGCATCTCCTACAGCTAGCCATTAATAAATCTGCAGATTCAGATCATTTACATCCAGGAGTTTTTAAAGAGTTGGCCAAGAAGGGATTGGAGCCTATTCAAAAGTCTTTGAACCCCAGGGAAGTTCTACAGGACCAGAAGAAAATGAATGTTCTGCCAGTGTTTTAAAAGAGGAGACAGGACAACACGGGTTCTAGATCGCCAGCCTGCCACTAATCCCAGAAAAAAATAATGGAATAGCTCATATGAGATTTGTTTATTATGGAATCAAAGGAAGGTAATATAATTGCTGCCAATCAACTTAGGTTTATGAAAAATAGATCTTGTCAAATTAATTTGATGTATTTTCTGATAACAGCACAAGCGTGGTTAATAAGGGGAAGAGTGCTGATGTAATTTAACTTAGATTTTCCTCAAGGCAACTGCCTGGGTACTGTATGATATTTTGATTAAGAAACTGGAGTACCAAACATGGCACACACTAAAGGTATTAAAAACTGGCTAACGTAGGTCTCGAAGCGTAACTCTAAACAAGGGATCATCGCCAGATGGGTGTGTTCCTAGTCAGGTCCCACAGGGAACGGTTCCTCAATACACATTTCAACATTTTCTCTATGTCCTGGGAAAAAAAAAAAAAAAAAACAATTGCTGGTGACAGCACAAGGTCTACTGGATCAGCATGTACGGAAGAGGCGGAGGTCAATGGTACGGAGCAAAAGGGCTCACTTGTTAAGACGATGCAGGCAGATAGCAAGCAGATGAGGGCCAAATGTAAAGCCAGATGTGCAGAAGTGAAGAATATGGCCATATTCCCCCTCCTGGGAAGAGACGGGCATCACAGCAGGAAACCCGATCTGCTTGCAATTGGGGTTTATTGCTAAAAGATCTAGTGATCTTGGACGCCAGAAAGGAGGAAATGTTGAATTTATGGGATGTCCTCATTACCCCACACTCCAGGCTGTGTGAGCCAGCTGATTCCCCTGGGTGGCTCCTGCAGGCAGTGGAGGGAGGGAGATGCTCTTGCTGGGCAGGATCCAAAGCAGGCTATCATCAGAGTTGGTGACAGAGATGCCAAATGGCCCCATTCACTCTTCCAAGGGACCAAAGGGACATGAACCCACTAAATCCTCCCACTGCCCAAGCCAGGCTCAAAGGGAGTGGGAGTGAAACTCCCCACCCCACACTCTTCCTCCCAGACTGCAAACCAGGTACTGCTTCTGAAATACTAGGAAGCACAATCCCCAAAGAATGAGGAGTTGGAGAAGAGTCCTGGGAATGGAGGCAAAGTTGGAAATCTTTAGAGGAGCTCAGTCCAGCAACTCAACGGACAGAAGGATGATAGTTTGTAAGCCGATGAGTAGTCTATTGAATGGATGTTCAGTAATAGAGAGCTCTTCAGTCTGTCACACAAAGGTACAAGAAGATTTAAATGCCAAAAATCAAAGTTATCTGCAATTAAACACCAAACATGGCACATATTTTAACACTGAAATTGACTGATGGAACAATTGAGCAGAAAAGATGACAATTCACATCACACGGATTTTAAAAGGAAGGCCAAATGTTTTATCTAAATGTATTTTCTAGTTCAAGCAGGAACATATGCAGTGTCCTCTTCTGGCTTTTCTTACACAAGAGGTCCAGGAGAGTAATCTCAGTCCTTCTCTCTGGCCGTTTAATCTCTGTCCCTAAACTGAGGCAGAGGATGGGGAGGAAGACTGTCCTCTCAGGACCATGGAAATATCATTACATGAGTCACTCCCAGTCCAATTAGACATCCACATAGCCATCATCATATGGGAATTCATTGTGAGTTGCCTGGAGAAAGAATTACACCTGTGAAGACCACGATTCTCAGAAGTTCTTTAATCCTTTCTGTCAAGGGAGGGTTTTCTTCCTATTCTTCCCATTTTCCTTCCTCCTTTCCATACCATTCACTCCATTGCACCTCTGCTGTGAGGACAGGCTGAGAGAGTTGGGGTTGTTCAGCCTGGAGAAGAGAAGGGTCCCCAGGGAGACCTTAGAGCAGCCTTCCAGTACCTAAAGGGGCCGACAAGAAAGCTGGGGAGGGACTTTTGACAAGGGTCTGGAGTGATAGGACAAGGGACAATGGCTTTAAACTGGAAGAGGGCAGATTTAGATGAGAGATTAGGAAGAAATTCTTCCCAGTGAGGGTGGTGAGGCAGTGGCAGAGGTTGCCCCGAGAAGCTGTGGATGCCCCATCCCTGGAAGTGTTCAAGGCCAGGCTGGATGGGGCTTGGAGCAACCTGGTCTGGTGGAAGGTGTCCCTGTCCATGGCGGGGGGGTTGGAATCAGATGGTCTTTAAGGTCTGTTCCAACCAAACCATTCTGTGATTTTATGATTCTATGAAACAGCAACGTCTTCTTAAAACAGCATTACCGATGGCAGATTTGGTCATGTATCTCTGTTGAGAACAAGGCCCCCACCCAATTATCTTCCCATTTTATCTGCCACTGTTGCTCAGCCTGATTTTTAGTCTTGTATAGCAGTTAGAGCAGACTCAACTCAAACCCTTCAATAGTAACTGGATTGAGGAATATTTTGTCCTATCACTGTGTTATTTAAGAACTTTCTTACTTTTATACCTAACACAGAAATACACAGAAGCTCCGCAAGAATTCAACTCTGGGATCAGATCTCTCAGAGTGATAAACCCATCAAAATCAGATAAGTTTACAAGAGGGGAGGCCTCTGGAGCAGGGGATGCTCCCCACACTGCTGTGCACCATCTCAACCTCTTCCTATCTCTTGCCCATGGAGCATTTCTTCTTTGCGGTCTGCTTGCAGAGGACCTAGCACAGTCAGGCCCTCTTCCTGGTCTGGACCTGGACTCTTTCATGGTCTCAGCAGTATGAGAGGATGTCATCCCCACCAGTCATCCCCTTCTAGGGAGAGCAGAGGGAAGGCGAGCTGACCGTGATGATGGGCATCTAAAGCAAGGGCCCATGATGCTTCGTGCTGGACACTGGGAACACCAGTGGGATTATGCCTTTCCACCAAGGTACTAGATGGCATGATGTTGGGGAGCAGCTTTGCCCCGTGGTGATCCCTCACCCCACAACCCCACGTAGCAAGTACAACCAGTCCATGGGGTGATGTGGAGCCCTCCAAGGCAGCTGTCCAAGGACAAGAGGCTGCGAGGTGGTGGCTGCTCCTTCAGCAGGCCCGGGTGCTTACTGAGGGATGCCTAATGAAATCTGCTCAGGAAAACTATTTATAAAGATATTTATCATGCAGATATCATTCAGATTAATCAGCTCCTAAACCAACATCATAATCTCCTCACATGTCAGAGCAGTGCACAGATTGTTCCAGGGGAACGGGAGATTAGAGCCAAGCCCAGCTCTTGGCCACGGCAGCGCAAAGCCACAGTGGGCTCAGTGAAGCCAATTACACCACAGAAGTGCGTATAAATCAGTCACAAATCAAATAAAGCAGAAAGTTTCACTTACACGCTGTGGTTTCTACCACCCACTGCTGCGAGGATCACAGCCTCCTCGGATTCACACAGCGCTCGGCACGCTGGAGACCTGCTCCGACCGCCAGCGTGAGCAGCACCAGGGATGGGGTTCTGTTTGTTAGTTTTGCTAATGGCACTCGTAGCGATGCAGGCAGCTGCCTGCGCTGACATTGCTCCTCTGGAGTCAGGATCCAGACCCACGGTAGCCCTTTCCCCCCCATGCGTCCCTCCACGCTGACTCCAGTTCATGTAATTGAGTTGCAAAGCTATATAAACCCTTTCCATCCAGGCTGCATTTGGCCCTGAGCTATATATATATATATATGTATTTTTTTGCTCTTCGTGCTATTTAAAGACCGCTATATACACAGACTTTAGACAGACACACCTATACATTCACAATTCTGATTTTGTGTGTGCGTACCCATACATATATTACATACAGCTTTATGTGCTGTATGCGCATATGCAGGTTATTTATTTCTTCACTTATTTGTATGCAGAGGAGTGTGCACAACGCACAATGGCAGACCAACTAGCAGGTCTCAGACCATTTAATTTTGCAGGTACAGCTGCAGGTCGGAGGGTTTTCTCCAGGGCTCCTGAATTTTTCATGTTGCTATAGGGCCCCATTCATCTCGACCCATTTTAATTTCTAAATGTGGGGCACACCTAGGCATTTGGGGCCTCTCTGCTATCAATGGGCTACTTTCAGAGGGCAAGTCATTCTCATCTATCTGGGGGACCTATTTGAACCAGGATGTGCCACTCACTAGAGATGCTTCTCTCTATCCATTGGCTGTAGAAAGGGCCAAAGGAGTGGTTTAAGCTACCTGCCTCTCTTTTGACAGCCTGAAATCTGTCCTACCCAGTGTAGGTAACACACCACCATCTCTCTCTGGCTGTGAACTGCAGTTTACTGTGGTTACAAAAGGAATGAACAGAGAAATGGAGTCCGCAAGGACAGTAATTATATAACCAACGCTAACAAATTGATGCAGATATTTAAGACAAAGGTTCATTTTTCAAAAGCATCTACCTACTCAGCACCCCGAACTCTATTTCCAAAGGTGGCAAGGCTCACGTGGCAGTCAGAGTCAGGGATGTGCCTCTGATGGACCATCAGTTCCTGCTCAGGAGCCTTTGGAAACTTTCACCCAAAATTCATCCGGGCAAGAAATACTTCAAAATAAACTGTTCTTTGATCCAAATATTTTAATCAATGCAAAGGCACAATCTTCCCAGACAAGAATTGTACATTATGTTCAGCCTTGGCTCTAAAGAGATGCATTTACACAAGGAAGAGTTCCTATATAAGAGTCCATACCCCTCGTAAGGCATTAAATGTGTGTATTAAATGTAGCGGTGTTTTCAAAAGAGGCAGAAGTTTGTTGAGTCATTCACAGTTGGCAACTGAGTCTTGTGAAAAGTACCAGGGCTTGGGGAGCCAAGGGAGGTAGAGAAGGGCAAGGTACACTCCCCATGTTATTTTCATTCCAAGACCCAGTGCTCAACATCAGACAAGGCAGATGACGGCTGGTGAGAAGGAGGGATGGGAGGGTGGCTCTGGTTAGGAAAATGCCACACTTGTCAAAGGATTGCAAAATGTCATTGCATTGAGATGGGACATCATGGTTGCACCTCACCAAAACTTCACCACCTTGCCAAGGAAAAATGCCACGCCATGACAGCAAGTAAATTTGTTCCTTCAGACCCAAATCAGCTGCTGAGAGAGGGCACGGGGTGTTTTGCAACACCTGCAGCCTGGCTGTGCTAAAGGCATAACCTGTTTTTCTACAGCTGTTGCCCAGCACAGTTTCTCCCTTGTGGTACCATTATGCTGGGCCACTCTGGGACAGCATCCCTGCTCCCCTCCCAGCTGACAGCCCTTTGAAGGGGCTGAGCCCTGGGTTTATCTCTGGGATTTTTCTAATGAGCTCTTAAACCTTCTATCAATGACACATTCCATCAGTGGATCAAGGCACCTAAATAAAATTGACATAAGGCAAGGCCTTTTAATTATCCAATTATTTTGTTTCAAGCAGCAGCTGGTAAAAAGTAAAAAGACTTAGTGTTCTTCTTTCGTCTCTGTTGACATAAAATCAAGGATCAAAGCGCCTTAATTTTTGGCCTCTGATTTTTCTTTCCTTGATTTAAGCACGCCTGTTATGAGTTCAGTGGCCTTCCTGCCCCTTTTCTTATTTCGCAGTGATTAGTGAGTGGTGAAGCTGCAAAGCCTTGGAGTTTGCTGTCATGCAGTGAAGCCCCCGTGGTGCTGGGTGCTGATGTTGTGCAGAATAGGCCATCACCCCATCACCAAAACAGTTTTCAATCTCACGAGTGAGGCAGGGAAGGTTTACTGATGGGGAACAAACACAGGCAGAGATGAAGGGTTGCATGGGAAGTGTTTGGGAGACACAAGCACCCAGTGGAGGTCACATCTCTCTGTTCAGGGACCATTCCCTCAGTTGTGAAACGTGATGTCTAGAGGAGCTGGATAGTGAACATCACCCCCATCAGCAACCATGCATTCTGCTATCTCCAAGCTGAAATTACTGCGTCCACCAGATCTTCTCCTTTAGTCTTGTCCTGTTGTGGGTCTGGCTCCTTCTATATCCTTGGGTAAGGCCCTTTGCCTTGGGCTATTTCATTTTGCAATATAGAAAGGTGTATTGGGGCCCCAAAGGTCTAGCTAACAATGTCAAAATTAGTGTGATAAATGTGTGTGTCCACGTGTACCATACAAACCAGATTCAGCCACTCAGTCACCCGGGCTCCACCAAGAACACAAGTATAACGGAGTTGCTGTCTTCACTGCCAAAACTGAGTCCCCTCCTCTCTGTTAGGAGATGAAGACTTCAGGAATGGTCCAAGCCTCTTAACTTTGAATGTCTAGACAAGGTGGCAACTTCTCTGATGAGTCTTTAGTTCCTGTCTGACACAGACTGAACCTTTCCTCAAGAGCTTCCCATTTCTCTTTATGGGTAACAAAGTGAGAGGCAGGTGACTGCCTCTAACTGCCAAATCAACCTTGTGGGCACCTAAAGGCAGGTGAGATGAATATCATCCTTACTGAATTTGCTGGACTTCACTTCAAGCCAAGGGAACTGTGATTTCTCTGTGTATTTTCTGAGTCACTGCCACTGGTGGCTTCAGGTTTCCCACAAGACCCATGATATCTAGGGTGCCATGTAGTAGGGAAATGACCCCAGAAGAACAGAGACATCAGAAAGTCTGAGGCCAAGGTTTGAATTTGAAAAACCCTGGACGTGTATCACCTGAGGATTTGAGGAAGCCTGAACAGCAGTGGGCTGTTTGGCAAACTCACACCTCAAAGTGAGTTCTCCATCTCTGAGGATGGAGACTTCATCTTGGACTAACAGGAACAACAGCCTTTGGGGAAAGAGAGACCCAGATCTGGGTTTCGAGTGTTCCCACAAACCAGATTTTGAGGTCTGATAGACTACTTGAAACAGGCTAGCTCAGATTAAAGTTACCTGAGAAGCTGAGATGATAGAAATGGGGGTTCCAGTGATGCTCCAGCTGCTTCCCCCATCTCAAAGGCTGGAGCTTGATCATATTAGTAATCCCAGGTTAGTCCTTTAAAAATCAAAGAATAATTAAAGTGCTCTCCAGGATGCCAAAGCAAAGGTTAGCACTGGGTCTCGCTCAGAGGAACATCTATTTTACACAGCAGATGCAGGAGTGACAAACCATAATTAACATCTGGGAGCAATAGGCAAGGATTTGGAGAGGTAAATATTCCTATTGTAAATTAAATATCAGTTTGGCCAGAAGATCATTAAAAATACGCTTTCACCTGCTCCTAATTATTTTCCCCACTACAATAGGTATTTGTTTCCACTCACAGGAAGACAGGGTTGTAAGACACAGTGTGCAGAGGGTGGAATTTGCCTCTCTGAAGTAGCTCTGACCTGCTCACATGCAGGGCTTCACGAGGGCAAAAAGTCCTCTGCATAAAGGTGCTTTTTAGTCCCAGGTGAAGCTCAGAGCACCTGAAAAAATTGCATATATTAATCTACGCCCTGGTCGGTGCTGCTGAGTCGGTGCATGCTGCTGGCTGGCTCTGTCTCCTGCCCCAGAGGTGGCTGCAACCCAGCTGCAGATCCAGCCCTCCCCGTGTGTTCGTGTGCAGGCAGTGTGTGTTCACGCATCTATGCAAAGACACGAGCAATGTGCACGCAGAGCTCTTTGCATTTTTTAACGCATTCAAGTATCATCACAAAAATAAAATTAAAAAAAAAAAAAAGAAAAAAAAGAAAAAACATTTTTAAGCCTTCAAAACAAGTGCTCTTTTCAACCCACTGGCAATTACAGAGAGGTCCTGATCCTTTCTGCATGTTACTGTCAAACAAGTTTTCAGTAGGATTCAATAAAGTGATCTGACATTTCTTTGGAGATCTTTACACACAGTAGCTCAAGCCAGGAAAGAACTTTACTTCTGGCAGCTATGTGAATATTTTATTTTGCCCAAAGCTAGACAGGTGTGATCAAGAAGAACAGGGGGAAAAATATATTAGCAAAAGGCCTTTCAGTGGCAATACAGGTGTTTGCTGGAGTGCAGTCGGTTTGGGCTGTGTGGGTTTTTTTAAAGAAGAAAATCTCAGCAGGGCAAGATTAAAGGCACAGTACATTTATTCCTAATAGACTGAAATTAGGAAAGCATTTAAAAAAAAGATATTACAGTGCTGGGTGATGAAGTTGCTAATTCTGAATTTCTAACCAGCAGCTGTCAGCCTTTGCTGCTGTATAGAGAATTTTGAACCAGATCTGCAATGGGGATTAAGCTCCTCATTCCCTTAAGCTTGAAGAGACTTTGGCACATTAGATATGTCCTGGATCTGAGCCCTTCCCACCAAGCACTGGGGAGTCACTAAAGAGTTAATGGAGTTTATAGTTCACAGAACAAGTCAATACACTCATTCAAATAGTTACAGAAAGGTCACAGGCTGAGATGCCTTAAACCTGTTTAAGCAACAATTTTTTTGCTCCTAGGGTAAGCTGAAACACAGGACACATTTCCTGGAAGAGGTTGGAGATGTTGCTAAAACACCAGGACCAGGGGAAGGAGCTGCATGAGTTGTTTGAGATCTAGGAAGTCAACTCCCAACACAGAGGCTCAGGAAGTTTGTTAAAGAAGAGATGAAGAGGTGGCTTGAGCAAAATTTATAATCAAGGGGATGTAGGAGAAGGGTCTTTAATTCAGTGGTAAGGACAAAGTGTGACAGAGGAGCTGGGACCAGCCTTGAAGAGGTCTAGCAGGAGTGAGACCCGCTGAAACCCACTTGCAGTCTCAGTCCTTGGAGACGCTGGGCAGTCTGGGACCATGTCGGCAGCTCAGCTTTAGGGGATGTCAAAGAGCAAAGGTGGAGGACAGCTGGTCTGAAGGAAGGGAGCAGTTGGCCAACAGGCCAGGTTCACGTCATTGAGGAGGAGGGAGAAGGCAAAAACCAACGTGTCTGACCACCTCCAGCTGGGATGGCCTACTGAGGTCATGCAAGATGTCAGTGACAAATACATTGTGACAGACCTCTAAATCAGATCACAAACACACACACACACAAATTTTAAGTACAGTCCACAGTGATACCACATTAATATTTAGTATCCAGCTATATATAAGTATTCTAATATATATATGTATATATAATATATATAATACAATATATATATAAA
>NW_009610268.1:0-30538 GCF_000690535.1 Cariama cristata
AATTACATAATATAAACGTTTATATGTTTTTAAAAGGAGAAAAAGATTTCCAGTTTGATTGCAAATGGTGAGTGAGAGCTGTGAACTTTTTTCCCCTCTCTGTTAGTAGTATTATAAAGACAGTGTTGCTCATTTCAGTTGGTTTTCTGGGGTACTAAGAAATTATTGTGACCTTGAAAGTCAACTTGCTTTTGGTATCAGAGGAAACTTTTTACTTAAGTTCATTCTGGAAAGACAACTCACTGTCTGGGTGCCAGCAAGTGATTCCCATCATGCTTTGCATTAGAGAGCTAATCCATGGAGATGCTGGAAGGAGGCACCTTGTAAGTTGAAGCTTGTATCTACAGCTTTATTTGAAGTGTTGTATGACAAGTTGCAGCTTGGCAGAATAATCCTTAGTGGAACCTAGTCAGAGACTAGACTCTTCTAAGCTTCTTGGTGGTTTTACTTCTGTTTAGTGGAGTCAGTTACTTCTGATAAAAGAAAATCTTTCAGCAGATAGGCCCTCCTGATACGTTTTGTGCTTTCTTATTTGTTAACACCTCTTTTTTTACTTGGAGAATTTGGAGAACTCATCAGTTGTTAGTGGATAGAGATTATTTTCTTTTTTTGGCTATATATAAGAAACCCCTCTTCTGTTTGTTTTGGGAAACTTCTGTTTCTGTAGTCCAAAGAAAGAACAATACACCCAAGTCTCACTTGGTTTGCTGCTCTCAGCTTAAGATACATCTATTTTCATGTAGTTTGTACTATTTCTTGCCTTTTTTTTCTCCTTTCTTTTGTCTGCTATCTTTACCTGATACCTTTTTGGGCCTGTTTTAGCAGCATATAGTAGTGTAGACAAGATTAGTGGTAACATATCTGGCCTTTACATCTGTTTTGCCTTACACCTTGCTATCTTAGAGCACAGATGGAGTCAGCTTACAGCTGCTCACTTGTGCCTATCCTAGATCTTCTAGGAGACTGAGAGTGACGTATTTACTTTGATTTTTATTACGAAACTTTTTTGGGTTGTCTTAATCTCTAAAGCTGGAGTTAATTATTACAGAGTATAGGGAAGACTCTAGTGACTACATAGGTAATCTGCTTTTCCTGAAATTTACTGAGATCCATCAGTCTGAATTATACTATAATATGGAAAACTGGAATTACTTTGGGAGTCAGTCTGGCTTGTATGAGGTAGGTCATTAGCATCTTTTTCAGTATTGTTTGCAGCAGCTTGCAGATTGTATGTTGTGAATACCTGAAGTTTCTAATGAAAAAAGTAATGTTTATGAATTTATGGAAATAATGAGTAGAGTTCTTTTTGATGAAGACTTTACTCGGGTATCTCAGCAAGATGCGTATAATTGTTTGAATGTTGTATTTCAGCTTCAACCTCCCTCCTGCCCCAACAGAGCTTTTTTTCCTTTTGGCCTAGCTGGGGGTGTCTTCAGGCTAATGAAATTAAACGTTTTCTGGTTCTATTGAGAAGTGTATTTTGTTGGAGCAAGCAGTTTTCAATTTCAGAGTATGACTCCTAAGCCAAAGAACCGGTCGGGAGTGAAATGTTCAATTGCTCACTCTAATGGCAAAGGAACAAGTTAACATTGTATTTGACTGGAAGATGCATCAACAGCATTTCTGCAGTGAAATTAATGACTCATTTGAGCTGAAGATCCATATGTTAACTAGTGACTGCATCACAAATACTAACAACTTAAGTGAAAGCCTTTCTGTATTTAAACCTAGAATATCCTCTGATTATTGTCTCTTTTTTAAATAGTCCTGATTAATTTCAAAGCAGCTCTAAGTGACTACAATGTGCTTAAAACAGTTTAGTTCCAAGTAATATATCTATTGTTTCAACTGAAAATTTTGTAGTGTGCTAATACTAGGCAGGAAGAGGCCTGAATAGAAGAAAATATTGCCTGTTTTTAAAACCTAAAAGACATTTGTATGTGTTAACTAAAAAACAGTCCCCTACCTCGAACAGACATGCTACTTGGATGTTTACCTTGACCTTTTTGGTTTCCAATGGGAGCACCGGTGTGCATAGTGTTCCGAAACAAGACAACTGAAAGGATGAGTTGATGAGTTCAGATATTGTTATTTAGACACAGTAGCTTATTGACAGTTTGGAATACATTTTGGAGATGTGAAGAGGGCATAAAAGTAACACAGTTAATGAATAATAACACATTTACTTAATAACATTTAATAATAACAACACATAATAATGTTTTAAAACATGTGGAACTGTAATGCTTTACCTTAAAACTTTGAGAGCTTTTCTTGGAGCTGTAAAAGGACACAATTGCTTTTTCTTAATCTCAGGTGTAAAGTGAAATTAATCCAATATTTGTGAGGATTGCAGTTCATGCCAGGATGAAGTATTGCACAGCATGCAGGTGCAAGAAGACAACTGGGAAGTGCCTCTTCCGTTTATAAACCAGAAGCAAGCAGGAATATTTTAGTCAATGAAAAAAATACATGGTTCATTACATGAATGGACAAGAAAGGGCAGTAAATGCAAAATTCTGAGGGTCTGTAGCTATGGGCAGTTGTAGGGGAATTGGAAAACTGACTAGGGAGCTGGAGGAGCTTAAGTAAATAGCAATTTCAGATAATAACATGAGAAAAATGAAAAAGTAATTTGAAAGCTATTAGAAATGGTATTTTTCCAGTGAATATTGTGCCCTGTGTTGCAGGGAAGTATTAGGTGTGTTTGTGGGTTTTCTTGTTTTCCAATCTGGCTAGTATTCCTGGATGGCATGGAGTTAGCCATGGGAACCCAGAAGCTGGGGAAGTACTTACCTTTTGTTGACCATTGCCTTGCTGTAGTTAGACCTCTAGGAATGAATCTGCAGCATAGACAAACACTGACAGAAATGGAAGCTATCCTTTCCTGGAGCTCTAATTCTGCCCAGACTTAAGCAAAACAATGTATTCAAGTCATTTTCATGACTTACGTACTCAAATTTCAATATATATCAGTAAACATTTCTAGTTTTATGTCCATGGTAATTGAGATTACATAGTTTCTTCATGGGTTTCTGAATGCTGGAAGTTGTATGTGTTGTCATTTTAACTTGTTCCACTTTGATAAATATGACATGAGAGGGCTAACATGATTGACATATTGCTGCTGTTTGTCTGTGACAATGTACTACAGAACTTAATTTTCTCCATAATGAGGTGTTAAAAGATTTTTGTAGCATACTTGCCATCTGTTTCTGTGTAGTCAGTCTTTTATAATGACGAGGTAAGTCTTTGCAGGGGGATCTTTGCTCTCCAGTGTCAGCAGTAATAGTGACAACGTTTTTTGGTATCTAGTACTCCTGCAGTACCTTTCTTCCCACTTCCAAAATATAGAAAACCTGATGAAAAATGAGATGTCAATCTTAAATACTGTTGTGGTTTTGGTTTGGTTTGGGTTTTTTCCTGAGGGAGGAAGTAAAGATAAGACAGTCTCTAGCCTTCCCTCATGGAAGGATGCATTCAGTTATGTTAATGCAGAAAAGCTTACATTACTTTACAGGAGAGAAAAAAACAAGCAGAGAGAACACATTAAAAAGACGTAAAATCAAGATGCATTTTTTTCTATTAAAATGTGAAAATGATGACATGACTAATTGGATTGCAGTCCATAACTTCCTCACAGGGGGCAGCAGGGTAGGAGGTGCTGATCTCTTCTCTCTGATGACGAGTGATAGCACACGAGGAAAGGGAGTGAAGCTGTGTCAGGGGAAGTTGAGGTTGGGCATTAGGGGAAGGTTCTTCACTGAGAGGGTGGTTGGGCACTGGAACAGGCTCCCCAGGGAAGTGGTCATGTCACCAAGGCTGTCGGAGTTCAAGGAGTGTCTGGATGATGCTCTTAGTCAAATGGTTTAGTTTTAGGTAGTCCTGCAAGGAGCAGGGAGTTGGACTCTATCATTATGGGTCCCTTCCAACTCAGAATATTTTATGATTCTGCCTAGTTTTGTCAGGCATAAAGACTTGAATCGTGGAGAGCAAGTACCAGGTGAATGTTTCATTTACTGAATGTGAAACATGCATTCTCTGTGGAAGTTTGTAATGATTTGTAAAAACCTGATAACTCATTCAGATTATTAGAACTTCTGTTTAATTCAGTATTAGATTATTTGGCAGTTATTTTTGCAAAATTTTTGGGTGTTGGTCAAGTGTTTTAGCTTGTTTACAAGTAACGGGAAGTTTGTAGGCATGAAGCCAGTAACTTGAAACTTGTGTAAAGGATTTATGTCAGAGCTGGCAGGGAAGCTGCAAAAATGTATAGCTAATCTATATGAAGACTGGATATCTGTTTAATTGTTATTGTCATTTAAGGAAAGATTTATTTAATTTTGAAGTTGCATTTTTCCCTTTCTTCTTTTTCTTTCCTCTAATAGGTGCATAATAATATATATTAAGGTTAATGTTTTTATTGCAATTTTTTTCCAAATCTGAATATGACATATTCCTGGTTGAATCTGGGCTCATGATCGATAATAAATTTCACTACATATTTAATTATTTTCTGTTGTAAGGCAAGACTCCAAAAAATGCTGTACTAGCTGTAGTTGCAGGTGAGCAGCCTCTTCAATGTGAATACTGTTGACGTATAGACAAGCACATGAATTTTTACCTCTTTGTGCTTTTACAAATAAATGGGAATTGCTGCAAATCAGGAAGCATCGATGCAAGAAAATGCATAATTTTAAGGTACAAGGAGGTTTTTTTGCTAACCACATAGGATTTTAAGGTAAACCAAAACATGCATCTATATCCTAGTGTTTCCACACTTGCTTGATTTCCAAGTGTCTTGTTTGTGTGAGGTAGTACCAACTCTGTAGCCCTTCATGGCCCCTCTATACTGAACTTCCCATCAATAGAGAATGCAGTTGCAGTTGCTTGCAGTCCCACTTCTAAATCAGTGTCCTTGAGAGCATTGTTACAGGGAGTGGCAAGAGGTATCTGCCTCCCAGAGATTTAGAGTTTTCATCATCTTATTTTGAAAGCTGAGCCCGTATAACATAGAATCTGGCACTTGACTCTGACAGATCTATTTAGATCACACTATTCCAAATGGCTCTGTTGTGGCTGCATACTGATTTTGGGAAGGTTTCTTTGGAGTAATGGAAAACTTTTCCTACAGTATCCAGGGTGTTTTGTGATCAGAAATATTATTGCTATATGAGTGTGGCTTCTCAAGAACTAAGGCAAATGTTAGATAGAGTACGGCATTATATATGGAAAAAGCATCAGCTTCTTCAGTGGTGTTGTCTGGTATAAATACACAATTATTCTCCATTATGAGTGAGACTGAATTTTTTCACTCTGAACTGATTTTTATGGACAGTTAGGCGTAGTATTTTGGAGGTCCCATATGCTAAGTGTTGTACAAAGCAGTGCTTAATTATCTTGATGGATGTATTTTGAGCTGTTTTATTGGAGGGGACTATGAGACTATGAGTGTACGTACTAAGATATTTTTTTTTTTGGACATGCAGTGATGAGGGGGGAGTGCTGTCTTCAAAAAAGTAAAAGGTGGAGGATTAAAAATGAGAAGCTATGTGTCTGGTTTCAAATCAAAGTAGTTTGAGAATGATGAGTTTCTTTCTGTTCATAGCAGTGTTGTGTCCTTAAATGTTAAGATGGAGGACTGGCTTGACTCAAATGAACGAAAATACCCCTCTATGTTTGTGTTGGTTCTTCTGGGAGGTTTTTGAATATGTTTGCTGATGCTGTGGTCTTGGCTATTGCCTGGATTCCTGTTGGGATAAGTACATTCAGAGCTGCTACAGGCTGAATGCACTTGAATTTCATGTAAAGGTAATTTTGAACTCATTACATTTTTCTTTGATAGTTCTATCTTTGTAATAATCCATAGAATTCGTATCTTCCACTTTGATACAGTGAATCAAAGTATTGTGACTAGTATTACCCTTATAAAATTTACAGGTAGGATTCTGTGTCCTGCATTCAGTAAGTGAGATGTTCCATTGCTTAATGTCTTGAATGGAAGTTTTCAGCTTACCTTGACTTCATCTTCATTGCTGTTTCTTCTGTATAAAATAACTAACCAGTTTTCTATAGCTGGTAGCTTATGAGCAAAATAGAGCCACAATTCAATTATTACTGCTGTATTAATTTTGCAGTTTGATTATAATTGAAATGAGGATTAATTGTGTAGTTTTGAAATGCTCATATACCAAATATACTTCTTAACTTTTTATGTTGAGTAAATTCAGTTAGGTTTTTAAAGCTGAAATCTATGAGGTTCATGTATGTCATGTGGTGGGCTTTGTCAGCTACATTTATTTTCTTTTTGGCTCAAGATAGTTGAGCTCTTAAAAAATAAAAGATGAGCCTTAGGTATGCAGTGGCTTTCAAGGCAGCATCAACCAAGTATAACAGGAAAACCTGGAATTTATTCTCAAATGGAGGTACCTTCTATGTGAAAAATATTTGTGCGTTATTTCCTCTTAACAAGTAATCTGAAATGAATATTAAATATTTTTAGCATGAAACTAGTAAAGCCATTGCTAGTAATCCACTGAGATTTCTTAAATGGTTAAAAGTAGTCTGCAAATGAAATGCAAATGAATCTTTGTGTTTAGCTTCAGTATCAAACAGTATGTGGCATACTGGGCATAAGTTGTGATGGAAGAAACTGCAATTCAGTACAGTATCTTTTCTCATTGCTCTGTCCACTGTTCACTCTGGTCCCTGTCAGCTTAGTCTGTTGCTTTTTTCCTTTCCAGTCCCGTATCTCCTTCAGGTTTTGACATACTGGTTATTTTTACTTCCCCTAGTTTTTCATTCTTAAACCCTATGTTGGCAATGTGTAACTGGTGCTGGTAGATGCTTTGTGAACAAGTGGTGGGAGAGCTAAGGATTTCGGTAGTCATGTAGCAGATAGCATGTGCGTGGGAGGGTGATATTGTTCATTTTGTTTAGTCTGTGAAAACTTGGATTGGCCTTTCTGTGGTCAACAAACAATTGAAAATGTGATTTGATACAGATAGTTCTGTGCTTGAAAGGGAAATGGCAGAACAGGTGTGCGGCTGCATATGTGCATGTGGCTCTATGCCTTAGATACTGAGGAATAAATTCTATTAATTTTTGTCTTTTAAAGAGGAAGTTTATAGCTATGTGAAACAGGAAAATGCTTTTCCCTGTCTTGCTCTTTCCTCTGTGTGTGTTTGTGTGTGGTGGGAGAGAGGAAAATACTTGGTATACATAATGTTTGCAACTTGAGTGCCAAGACAGGTGTTTTAAATTTCACAATTTTTTCTATTATCTATGCTAACTGAGTGTCAGAGTTTTGCTTGGTGAAATGATTTTTTAAAAAAATATTTCAATTAGATATTTATATTCTCAAACTACTGTTTTCAGTCAAGAAAATGTGAATGTGTTGTAGTTCTTCAGGTATTTATGATTAATTTATGAAGAGCATCTGAAAGGATTAGCTGTGGTTTGCTTATTGTATAATTTTGAAAAATATTGATTTCTGAATTGCAAATGCTGAATGTAAAGTACTGTGAGAAATCCTATTTTAATTGAGTTTCAATCCAAGTGTGACCTTTTGGTGATAGATCTTACTGGACATTTGATTGGAATTCACTTTTTTCCTAGTTACACAAAAATATACCTTTTTTTTTCCTCTCTCCGCAGAATCAACGAATCCCATCTGACATGGTGTTTCTCAGAACATCAGAAAAAACTGGTATGTTTTGATAATTCAAATTGTTTACCTGTAAGTTTGTGATTGCAGTAAAATTTTAGATTGTGCATTATGGCCAATTTGAAGTGGTCAAATAGATTGATGGTAGGAGATCTACTGTATGCTTGGACTGTAAAACAAGAGAAGTTTTACTGTGAATGTGAGACCTTTACAGATATGTTCCTCTAAATAGATGATTTTTATGAATTGTTATAACAAAATGTTTAAATAAAGTAAACATTAAGACTACTTTATAATTAAAAGACTGTACTTATTTCATATGACTTGACAGTATTTTAAATGATTTACAACTAATCATTATCTGGCAACACACATTTAAATGTCATCTCATTGTATTTCAGTTATTAAATTGAAAAGAACTGAAATGTGAACCTACTAATATGTGATTAAAATAATTTTTTGAAAAAGTCTGTTACAATGATCTAAAAACCTGAAATAACTGAATTTTTATACTAAAAAATAATACTGCTTTTTGGTCAGTCAAAAATAAATCCCAACAATTTTCTTGAGTGAGAGAAAGAAAAGTACTTCTTTGTTAGCTCTATATCTCTTCACATGGTGATAGGGGAGTACTCTTAATCTTAGAGAAACAGATCTCTCCTTTATAGGAACCCTATAAAATATAGCTGTTTTGATTAAATGTTAGAAATTACTATTGGATGCCCCCCATATAACTCAAATGAGTTTCCCTCCTTTATATTACCATTTCTCTTCAGATCCTGAAGAACTGTCTGATATTTGTCAGACAGCACTAAATTTCACAAAGCTAATAGCGTGATATTGGTAAACCCTGTATTAGTGGCACTTGATATTTCACTGTGGCACTGGAGTTCTATCATGTATTTCAGACAAAAGGCTGAATTTGCAGAGATCATTTGCAGGAGAAGACAAAAATATTTCTGATAGCCTACAGAACACTACCAGAGCTATATATTTGCTTAAAGAAGAAGAAATTACTGCATAGTTAGTGTGTCTTGCTAATGACTTTTAAATGCTGATTAGATGCACTAGATAATCTATAACTGGTCTGGACTGACAAAGGTTCCTAATAGTCTGTATGTAAGTCTCCATCTTGGTTAACCACCCTCTGGTTCAGGATAACATGGGCTTTTCATTTCATTCCCTCCCACAGTACCACATTTTATTAAGATACATAATACTTCCGACAACTCAAATCGCTTGGATCCAGCATGATTATAAAAGGATTGATAATGTTTCTTTTTTGGCTACTCACAATGTCATCTTTTCTGACTGACCCAAAAACTATTTCAGCTGAAATCACAGCTCCTAGGAAAGTAGAAACTAGAAGGACTTCTGCACCTGTAGAAGAATTACTTCAAACTAAGCCACTTGCATGTAACATGTAAGTGGTAGAAGGTCAATGTGTGTTGATCCAAAATTTTCCTAGCCTTTACTAGGTGTGTTGGAGTAGGTGTTACCTATCTAGGCATTTGGAAACAATCATCATCCATTCCAGCAGGGGTATTTGTAATTTCTTTAAGTGATGTGCACATAGTAACTCAATACGTAATATTGTGCAGTGTTTGCTGTTGTAGGAGCATCAAGAACTGTTTGTCTGGTGAGAGCTAGCTTGCTGGCCTTAATTAGGATCCTTGCAGTAGTTTACATCAGATGCATTGTCACTGCTGGAATAAATGAACAAGATGAGACAGTTGCCTAGCTTGCAACAAAACAAGTTTTTAAATGATGTATTTTGCACATCTGTGCTACAGCATGTTTTCTTCGCTGTTAATTCTTAAATTCCTGGATTGTGTTTGTGAGGTTGTAAGACACTGTGTAATCTCCCTTCCCTGTAGTACTGTTAGTTGAAGGATCGGGCACAGGTGTGGTTGTCAATGAACAATACAGGCCAGAAATGCATCTGCACAGCATACCTCTGTGTCTTGATTGAAATATACATGAATAGTAAATCTTGAAGGACCCCAGTTAATATAAGTTAAACTATCTCTTTGTCAAGATATCAATGGGGATAATGGCAGAAATGTGTGAAGAAAAACATTTTTTGAACGTAAAATTTATCAAGGCTATTTCAGTGTTCAGTGTTTGTCTACTTCAGTCAACTTTCTTAGGATGTCATAAATTTTCCTGTAAGAAGCTCCATTAATTTGCTAACTAGAAAATAGAGCTACTTATTTTAAAAGTTTATCATGTTGTAACAAAACTTTCTGTGATTGATCTAAAAAAATGCTTGTGAGCACTTTCAGAGTTGTGTACCTACTATGTAAATGTTCATTAAAATTTAAAGTGAGCAAAGAGCAAATTGAGTGAAATCTTCCCAGAATTTTGATATAAATTATTTTAAATATAGTTCTGCTACACACAGAATGTGATTTTTTTTTTTGTTTAACATTGAAAATGCACTTTCTTATAAGCATGCAGTAGGTTAACTAGTTATATTGGTGTTGTACTTCTTTAAAAACAAACAAAAAAACCCACAAAACAATCCCCTGAACTTCAAGCATATGGCAATAATTGTTTTTTGACTAAAGAGTGAATGCTACATCTGTAATTGTTTCTTCCTGGATGTTGCAGTTTTGACTGATTTATTGTTTAATTTATAGTTGACACTTTAAGTACTTTGTAAAACACATTAGGTTTTGCATGGTTTTATGTTCTATATGTAATTTTATTTTATCTTCTGTGCAATAAAACAGTTTAACTATAACTTGTTACTATAAATCTATAAAGAGTAAAGCAAAGAGTTTGCACTAATCTTAAAATCCAACCCACCCTGTAAGCTTCTTTTGGGGCAAAGTGCTATTTTCCAACTTCAGTATTTACACTACATGTTAACGTCGTCTGCAGCACCACAATGTCCTGTATCTTCAGTCAAAAAAGCAACAGTTTGGGTTATAAATGGGTAGTTTACAAAGTTCAACCTAAAACTATTCTGGCTTTTCACGTGAGTGTGGTACCATGGGAGAAATGAGACAGTGGCGTGTGCTTGTTTTCCTCCCCTTCCACTTCCCACTCACCCCACAAATGCTTTTTTAGGAATGTTGATTTTTTTTTTAGGTTACTTTTAAGTCTACATAGCAGAAGCTGAATTTCAGGGAATCAGGCTTATTTTGATAAAACTGAATTCTTATTAGATGTCTTTTTTTTTAAATTATTTTATCATATACATTATCTTTTAGCTAGAATGATACCTTCATATAATCTGATATAATGACTTGATGCTAATTGTGTACAAGTATCTAATTTCTAAGATTCCTATGTTTTTTTAATCAGACTTTTAGAAAAGTTAGTCTAAAGACTAACATACGTGAGTCTTTGTTTTGTAGTCATGTTTGACAGTCTGTAACATTGGTATTCATCTCTTTCATGAATGGAGGCAGTTAGATGGCTGTTTGAGTTTAGAGTTAGGATTACTTCCCAGGGGGATGGAGCAGGTGGAGATCACTCCTCAGATGTGAATTCTTTGCTGCTGTCAGGCTCCCCATATAACAGAGGTTTCCACAAGGTCTTCATTGGCTTCCAAAATAAAAAACAAAAAGAAAGAAAAAAATTAAGAGCAAAAAAACTCTGAAATAATATCTTGGTTTATATATATATATTCAGAAAGGGGTGTGTGTGAGGGAGGGTTAAGGCTGAATCTTGGGTTTGCTCATTACATACGCCAGAGAAGACAAGCAATTTGGAAGATTTGTCCAGTTTATCAGCCTTCAGCCAGATTAAAGGAAATGTTCATGCTGAGCTGGCTGCAAAAGACAATTTAAAGGTTATTTTCATTTGGTGTATAAGCAGGCATCATGCCAAAAACAACTGACTACCTTAGTGGAAAGCTGTTATGCAAATGTAGGCAAGATCTGTGTTACACCAATGGAAAGCTCCCTTACTGAAATTGAGCTAGATCCTAAGTGGCCTTTAACATAATTTTCAGGTTCTTTTTTAAATGACTTGGCATGTTCTCTGCATTTTCTTTGTCTATATGCCATCTCAATCATAGATCAAAAACTAGACAGGGCATTCCAGAATTCATTGTATAACTTTATAATTGTCCACTGGAACTGCCAACTGAAGCAGGTATTAATCACTTCAGCATTATGGGAGTATTATCAAAAACACTATGTAAAAAAAAAAAAAACAAAACAAAACCAAAAATTTCAAAGATAAACTCTTTCCTTCTCTAAGCTAATCCTTGTCTTCCACCTTGGTTGTGCCTTGGTTCAGTGATTGGCTTCTTATCCAGGTCAGGTATTCCTGTACTAACGTACAAAGGTGTTCTGACATGAACTGGAACTGGCCCTTCATGAAAATCTGGTGCGTGTCTGTAAGACTTAGTATCTCTGGAATATTTGTGCTCTGTTAACTTTCAAATGTGAAATTCTGTGAGGAACACAAATTTGATAGGGTGACTACAGTGTCAAAAAAGAATGAATGAAGTTTAAATTTTTTTTTTCCTTCAACCTTTTCATTTACATACCTCCAATAACCTCAGATTCTTATTATTCATGGGGCAAAAGCTGGCATATGCAGTGGCTGGTTCTGAGCTAAGCACACGTTGATTTTTGCTATCAATTTTTGCTAGGACCTAGAACAGATGACTGCTGGAGTGAACAATTTGGCTTTTTTTCTTGTTCATGTGGCTCTTTCATCCACTGATTTTTCACAAAAAATCAAGGAACTTCATATCCTTGAGTTCTTTGGTCTGCAATACTTGATCGAAATTGTCCACAAGTTGAAAGTTACTGGGAGAAAGATGGCATGACAAAATAGTATTGTACAGGGAAATGGGGCTAAACAGGCTATTTGCTAAAGCCTCTGGAGCTGGAAGAGCCACAGGATAACAATGTTTTGGGTTTGCGACATGCTCCATAGATGCTAGGACTACGAAGAATTGTTTGTATTCTGTACTACTGCTAAATATTTAGGCCTGTGACAGACTAATCACAACACTGTTAAGATAGTATTTTTTTTATTAGTACTTTTTAGGAGGATAAGAATTTATTAATCTTAATTAAACCCTTCTTTTTGTTCCTGAGGTCCCCCTTGTCACAGGTAATGCTTTGTAATGATATGAAAAGTAGAGCTGAGGTTTTTTTCTTCAGCATTTTCGGGTAGAAACTAAACTTCTAAAGGGTAAAGTGGAACTGCTTTTACTGATCTACTTCAACTTTCCTGACCAGGGTATTTGAACCTTGTACATCTGTCTTTTGCACAGAGTTAGAATTTTTGGCAGACACTTGATTCTATGTAGAGTAACGGCCACTTCTTCTGGAAAAAAGTAGTTTTCCCAAAAGACAGGGTACTGCATTAAGATATTCCTCTTCTAACAAACTCGTAAAAGTTTGTAAAAACTGTAAAGGTGGAAGTCTAGTAAAATAAGGTCCACAAATGCATTTTAATACATCAGCTGCTGTAGACTTCTCAGCAGCTACAAATTGGCAAAAGGTGGTTTATTTTTGTATTGTTAGGTGATACTTTAGAGAGAGCAACTCCCATTGGGTGATCAGTTCCACTGCTGTCAAGCATGCTGTCATGTCATGCATGAATCGTCATCACCAAAAAATTTTGTTATTGTATGTCTTTAAATCCAATATATTATATCCGAAGAGCAACAAAGCTGGTCAGGGGCCTGGAGAACAAGTGTTATAAGGAACGGCTGAGGGAGCTGGGGGTGTTTAGCCTGGAGAAGAGGAGGCTGAGGGGAGACCTGATCACTCTCTACAACTACCTGAAAGGAGGTTGTAGTGAGGTGGGGGTTGGTCTCTTCTCCCCGGTAACTAGCGATAGGACAAGGGGAAATGGTCTCAGGTTGCGCCAGGGGAGGTTCAGGTTGGATATTAGGAAGAATTTCTTCACTGTATGAGTCGTTAAGCATTGGCACAGGCTCCCCAGGGAGGTGGTGGACTCACCATCCCTGGAAGTGTTCAAAAAACGTTTAGCTGTGGCGCTTCGAGACATGGATTAGCGGGCCTGGTGGCGTTGGGTAGAAGGTTGGACTTGATGATCTTTGAGATCTCTTCCAACCATAACGATTCTGTGATTCTATATAGTCATTTACTGGTGTGGACATTCCAAAATACTGTATGTCTACCACTATACCTGTGCAGTGGAAGCAATAGGGAAATGGGAAATAATTTTACAAATTCTCACAATCTTTTGATTGTGAAGAACCTTTAATTCCTTGCAAGGTAATGCCAGTTGCACAGTGGTTACATCTAGTATTTTTCAGGCTTGCGTTACATTGTTTTGGTCTTACCTATGTGAGTACTTCAGATGGTGTCTCGGAATTGCAGAATGGCTGAGGTTGGAAGGGATCTACAGGTTATTGTCTGGTCCAACACCATGCTTTCATGTCTAGTCCTGGTGTTTGTAAATACTACTTTATTTTTAAAATATTGGGTTTGTGTATCAAGATTTTGGACTGAATACTGCTCAGAGTGCTGTTCTGTGTCAGCAGAACACCCCTCTGCTCAAGCAGGGTCACCTAGAGCTGGTTGTCCAGGACCATGTCTAGACAGCTTTTGAATATCTCCAAAGAGGGAAATTCCACAGCCTCTCTGGGCAAGCTGTGCCAATGCTCGGTTATCCTCACAGTTAAAAAATAGTAATTCTTGTTTCCTGATGTTTAGAGGGAACCTCCTGTGTTTCAGTTTGTGCCCACTGCCTCAGCTTCTGTCACTGGACACCACTGAAGAGAGCCTGGCTCAGTCTTTGCACCTTCCCTCCAGGTATTTGTAGACATTAATAGGATCCCCCCAAGCCTTGTCTTCTCCAGGCTGAGCAGTCCCAGCTCTCTCAGACTTTCCTCATACGTGAGATGCTCCAGCCCATCATTTTCATGGCCTTGTGGACCTTCTCCAGTATGCCCATATCACTCTTGTACTGGGGATAACTGGACACAGGGGTCTAATGTGTGGCCTCACCAGTGCTGAGCAGAGGGGAAGGATCTCCTCCTTTGATCTGCTTGCAATACTTTGCTTAAAGCAGCCCAGGATGCCAGTAGCTTCCTTTGCAGCAAGGGCACATTGCTGGCTTTTGTTCAACCTGGTGTCCACGAGGATCCTTAGGTTCTTTTCTGCCAAGCTGCTTTCCTGCTGGGTGGCCCCCAGCATATACTGGTGTGTGGGGTTGTTCCTCACCAGGTGCAGGACTTTGCACTTCTCCTTGCTGAGCTTCCTGAGGTTCCTGTCCACTCATTTCTGCAGCCTGTCGAGGTCCCTCTGGACATCCCCCATTGCATAGATCAGTTTCTTGAATTTCATTTATGAAACTCCTAAAAATGGTATATTTACTCAGGCATAAATTAGTAGTCACAAACATGTTTATATTTTTCAGAATTGTAACAAAAAGAGCAATCTCACTTGTATTAAGATTTGTAGTTAAGAGTTTTCAGGATTCTTTACTTGCAATTACTTTAACAACAATGGTATGAGTAAAATGTGGGAATAAAACATGAAAATAATTTTTCTTTTGAGGCTTTGTAGCAATTCATTTCTCTATCAATATAACTGCCTCAGATGTGATTTTTTTTAAAGTTTTAACCATTTTACTGGCATAAACTATGCAATGCAAGTACAGGCTAAGTCATCATTCATACAGCTTGATTTGCTGTTGGAAGGAGCTCGGAGTAAACTAGTAAAGGGCTACTCCAGAGTCTACCTACTCAAAGTCCACTGATTAAAGAAAAGGGTTATTTTGAAAATGATGACTTCTTAAGCGTTTCCTCACAGAAAGAGAGGATTGTGCTGGCAAGTATGTTTTACTGGTTTTAAAGGTCTACTTTTGTAGATCTGAAAATGCAAGTATTAGTAGAACATTTATGTCTTAATACAAAGCTTCAAACTCACTGCAAGTGAAAATATAATAACGGTGACACAAGTAGTATCTATTTATTCTGGACAGTTAGGAATAAGTGTTCTACAAGCAACTTAATTGTCTGGGCCTTAGCCTGTTCTGGAACTTCAGATATTTGAAAATCAAACCAGAGGAAGAAATGTTAGTTTGGAATTCAGTTGCGCAACTGTTGTCACTTTTTATCTCTTTATAAAACCAACTGCTGCAGAATAATAAGGCTGAAGGAGTTGCATTTGTCACACATTCTGGAATTTTCTATTACGTTTAGAAAACAAGCGTTATAAAACCTACCTGTCTGGGAACTAAAATGCTTTGAAAATCTATTGCTATAGAGAATGATAAATGACTAGAGTTAAATTTTGCACATACGGCCAGATAAAAGTTTATCTTCAGGGCATGAGTAGCTGCCAACAATCTGTCCAAACTACTTTAATCTGTTTCTATACTTCAGTTCCTATTCCATTTTTAACATTTGATTTAACTCAGGCTTGAAATGTTTTGGTATCTACTTTCAGCCACTGAGTAATACTGATTCTATGTGATCAGCTACTTGTTTGAGATATAGTCAGATACTATGAGTGTTATGTGGTGGAAGGAGGAGGTCTCAGCAGGCATTAAGCTCCTAATAGTATAACTCTCTCTATGTTATTGTTCTGAAATTACAGAGTAAAATGTTATTAGAAGACATGATCATATATTTCATTCCCTAATTATTTGATTTTATTTTCTATGCATACTTGGGTGACTAGCACAATACATGTGTTTCACTAGATTTGCAGCAAAATAAGTAGTAACAAAGAAATATTTTACTATTTATAATTTTTTTTTTTTTGGTATTAAAAAGACTAGTCAGATTTGAAAAATATGATCTGTAAGGAGGCTCTGTATTGTGTTAGGCATAAATTTGCCTGTTCCCCACTCTCCCGTGATGTGTTTCCCCAGAATTTCAGGGTATTTAGTAGCTTGACTGGACTAGTAGTCTGATTATGTTGAAATCCCAAACAATTGCCCCAATTTTGAGAAACAACTTAGAAAAGCTGAAGGTGAGAATCATCAAAGTGAATCTCAGAGGCAGGACAAGTGAGGCAAACAAACTATATGTATATTTAGAACTGACTGTGGATATGTTGTTGAAGGCTTTGAAAATAAAAGACACATTACTCTTGCAGAAGTTAGGTTCAAGAATTCCTTGCGTAGAAGTAGTTTATAATGTTTCCTGTAAAGTATCTGTTCATAAGATTGACGCGATGCGTTATGTTTTTTTTAAAGATACTGTCACCTTTTTCTTCTGTTAGATTGTTTAATTTTTTTCTTTTCTTCTCTTACCTGAAGATTTTACTAGGCAAGCTGTTAACATTAACTTGACAATTCTTTTGAAATGACTGGAAAAAAAGTCTCTTGGTGGTCCTCATCTTTATTATGAAAAAGGAATTTCTGCATAACCTATAAAGTTCTGATCATTAGGTCTAATGTGGAGTGATCTTGCAGTAGTTTTAAAGTTGTCTTACTAAAAATTTAGAAATGATCCTCAAATCAATCTTAAAATATTCACAAGGAAAGGATGGCTTGCACATGTTAATCTGATTCTGACTTTCATATGGAGCTTGAGGTGTGTGGCTGGCTGGAGTTGGAATGGAAGCTTCCGTAGACTTGAACAACCTTAGTCTAGCAGCTTACTTTCCAGTGGTAGAAAACCTAAGGTGGAGCAAATTGCCTTGTAAGGAGTACGCAGTTGAGGAGGGCACTGGGTTTTCCATACAAGTGCTATGACCCATATTGCCACGCTGTCATTGCTTTTGTTATGTATGAAGGGTAAATGAAATTTAGTTCAAATATTTAACTCCTGGTATTTAACAGTTCTGATAGCAGGTGTCCATAGTAGCTTTACACAGCCTTCCTCTGTCAAGTAAAAAGAAACTGGAAAAAATAGAAATCTGCTTTTTGCTGTAATGAAGTCCAGTGATAAATCTTTGCAGCTGGGTCGGTAGCTCTCTTCCCAGGCTCCATAAAGGAGAATGTGCTTTTCTCTGCTTAATTTTTAACTAAAGATTTATCCTCTCATTTTTCATGTACCTGTTGTAATCTGGTGGCTTTGTCAACTCCTTTGACTTGTACTTTTCTGTGTTTAAGCTTTATGAGATACCACAGCTTTGATTTCTGCTCATCCTAAATTGGTTAATGGTATGTCCTTCAAGTTGACTACTATTGCTGCTGTTAAAATCTTCGAGGGTAAATGTGCTTTCAATGGATTCTGGTATATTTGGCCATATGTTTTTCTCAGCCTCCTCTGTTTGTGAGCTCTGCTTTCATCAACAGAGAAAATGCTCCATAAGTCAGCTACAAGCATTTTTCTTTGAGATGTATATACATATCTATTTTTTTTGTATTATTAGTCTTTAGAAATACATAAGTGCATTAGGGAGGTTGATGGGGAGAATGAGTTCTACTGTGCTGTCTTAGCTCTCAAATCAGGGAACCTGTTTAGTCAATATTCTTAAAATATTTTGAATGTTTTGAACTTTTACTTGTGGCATCGATATTAATGTGTGCTTTGCATTAGGATCAGAAAATTGATTGAATTGATTTTGATTTTTCTACTGAAATTTAAGCCAAAAGAGAAGGAAAGCTAGTTAAAAAGTCCTAATTCCTGATTCCATTTCTGTTATGATAGGCAGCAATTTAATGATTGTCCTGTATAATATAACTAGTGCATATCTGACTGTACATTGTAAGAAGGCTCCTATTGAGTCTTTAAGCAAATATGCAGTACTTGCACTTAGAATAATTCTCATAATACATTTTAAATAAGAACCAACTTTCCAATTGTAAACCAGAATGTTTTCCTGTGAGGGCCAAATGAGCACTGTGTATTAAGGACAGATAAATGGAAAAGGCCAGCCGAACGCAGTACTTAGACCAGGGTAATGATTCAGATAATAAGATACCAAAATGGATGGTGTTTATGGAGTAGCACTTATGGAACAGTATCTGTTAGACAATTTTCCTGTTTTAGTGGGGCCTTAAAATGGTTTGCAGTGGAGCCACTTTTGTGTTAAAAGTCTGTAACCTGTCTGGTTGCAAAAGGTTTGGTTTCATCCCTTTTTACCTATCCAGATGTGCAGTATATTTTGTATCAAAGTAGTCTGTAATATCAGTGAAATTAGCTTGCTGTAGTAAGTTACACTAGGTAGGGTTTTTCTACTACTGTGACAATTACTTCTTCTGGAAAATAATTTCTTCCTTGATTCATTTGAAGGAAGATGTATCATCTACTGTTTATTGAGAAACATACTTCTAATACTGACATATGTAGTAAATATGACTAATATATTGAAGATGTGAGCAAAATTGATTTACCAATGAATGAGGAAGGCTGAAAATATTCTCAAGATTCTTGGATTTTAATCAGGTGATACTTGGATCATTCATGGGACAGATCGCCATAGGTTATTCCAGTTGTAAATGTTAAAAACTACTAGAAAAGCTGACTGAGCAAATGCACAAACAAGGAGTAGTGTCAATGAAAAATATTCTGGTGATTATATAAAATATAACGGTAAAGCTGACATCTGCCAAGTACAGTACTGATTTTCATACCATTATAGAGTGGTATTCTGGCCTCCTCCACCTTTTTTTTTGATCTGGAAAGCAAGAACTTCTTCAGTGTTCTAAGCATTCTGTATGGCAGAGTTTTTGATTTAGTCATTAAACAGAATATGTAAATAATTCACATTATCTTTTTTCGGTATCACTGGATTTCTTCAAAAAGAGGTTACTAGTATACCTCAGAAGAATAATGGACCAAAGTGGTGCATCAAATCCTATTAAATGGAAGAGATAAATTAATGCTTTTGAGTATCCTTCTGTATATCTCAAAATAATATAAATTACTAAGTTAAAATTTGAGAATGTGAATATCAGTGTAGATGCTTTTTTTTTTTTTACTTGGAACATTGCTTGCTATATATAAGAGAATTCCGTAATGTTTTTAATAAAAATAGAGATAAAAATTCCTAAAGCGTACTGAATCAATACAGCAATTCAAAAAAGATGCAGTGTGATCAAGCTTGGATTAAAAGCATCTGTGTGCTTGTCAATAAGGAACTGTGATGAGTTTGGGGGTATCATATTGACTGTGTATTAATACATGTTATCCTATAAGACCATCAGCTGATTGTTTAGAATGTAAATGAATCTGTTGATGGATCCAGTGACTGATGGCTTAAATTCCAATTAATCAATTGCTTCATCGGTTTCTTAATTCAGATCAAATATCTCAAGTACACACAGTTCTTTCATGGTCTTAAGAGAAATTAATGCTTTAAAACTAATTTAATCAGTCTTGTGTAAATGCCACTATGTTTTTCAATTGCATCCTATGTGATGGCATTGTAGCTTAAATGTTTGGGATGTTTCAGGTGTCTTGGATTTTTTTCCTCCTAAGAAGTTGTTATAATTGAAAGCTTCTTGTTATAGTGGAAACTCTGTACTCCAATATGTCATCTTGGTGCTGCTATTCATCTTGTCATCAGTTTAAAATTTTCATGCACATAGTCACTTAAGTAATATAAATGATTTAAAAATTAAGTTGTTCATAAATGATCGGGTGTTAGATGTGCAAAATCAAAGTCCATTTTTCTTTTGTTGGGTATATTCTAGTAACCGATCTTCCAATGCTTTTGACTTAAAACAGGAAGGCTGGTAATATTACCAGACAATATATAGCTGTTTATGACACCACCGTTCCACATGCCCCGTTTCCCAGTGACCCATCAATTAATTCATCAACACTTGACACAGGCTCTTCACTGTGACACTCACACCAGTTGATCTTAATTTGATTGCCGTTAAAACTTTCCTTTCCTGACAACTGTTGTCAATTATACAAAATAAAATCAAGTATTCATAAGCAGGCTGTAATAGGATATAGGCAGACAGATTTAATAATTCAGTTTTGCTGAGGCTTGAAAGGCATTAGTTGTAGCTGTTGTTCTCATTTGTAAAAAATTCATTGCATACAGCTCTTGAGAGAGAAGGCAGACATAATTTTATTTATTTAGATTTGACTGAGAAGAACCCAGACGTGTAGTGGTGGTTTAGCATTATCTGTGTCTAGGAATAACTGACATGAATTCTTATCAGTTACATATTACAGAAAGTAAATGTAATTTAATTTTACAGGTTTTTTTAAAGACTAATTTAAGTGCACATACTCTACTGTTGTTTTTCAATGATATATCTGTAATGGAGTGTGGAATTCAACCCTGCATTTATGCAGACAAAACAATACCTTTTCAAGACTGGGGTGCTTGGTCTTTAATATGCTTGTAAAATATGTATATTCCTGCATATCTACTATATATGACTAAATTATAGTTGCTTCCCTCTGATGCATCTTCAGCACAGTGTAACATTAAAAAGTGTGCTATGGCATATTTGAATTATACCTGTAAGTTCTCTTTAGTGCTTACTGGCAAGTCTGGTTTTTTAAGCTTACTGATATTTAGCAAAAAATTTGTAAGCAAAAATGTGTTAACTTTAGTGTTCTCCAAGAGAAAATTAAATATGGTTTTGAGAACTTCTTTGTTGTTGATTGGCTTCTTATATACTATTCTTTGCTGTGTATACTGGCATTTGTAACAAATACTGTGTGTGGGTGGACTGTTAGGGTTCTGTGGAAGGGATTTTAATGTACTCGTGAAATCTAAAAATGGAAATCTTTAAAAATAATTTCACTTGTAAAATGTTGATTAAATAGGTGTAGTTGAAGACAAGATCTGTGATTGCTCAAAGAAAGAGCAGAAGATGTGAAGGACAGAAGTGTGGAAGTACTTTTATAATGATGTGTCATTCAGTTTGTCATTTTTAATTATTCCTTAGGGTTTTTTTCCCCCTGAATTCAGAATCCTCTCTCTTCCATCTCATCTCATGACTTAGAGCTTCTTTCTCAGATCCTTCTTCCAGACCAGGAACTGGGAGTGGGGAAATGAAAATTAAGTTCTGGATACAGGACAAGTGGGATAGTTTGGTTTCTTACAGCAAGAAAACCATCTTTATTTCTCATGTTCCTGTTAGTGAAGAAACCTGGCCAGTCCTGGAAAGCAAGTGCTTTAAGTATTAGCATGCTTTCCTGCCTTCTCTTTGTAAAAAGAAAGTCAGTAGACTTCATGATCAACAAGGAAGCAGGGAGGAAGTTCTGTCTTTTCATCATGCCCTTCCACCTAAATTTTTGCATGCATTTTGAGGTATTTGGATTCAATTATCCAGTCTTGGATTATTAAAGAGTATTATTGCCTAACAAAGAACATGAGGCCATAATTGTATAATTGGTAGGATATTCTGCTTCTGTCTGATTATTTTGGGACACTGTGGCTACTAAGAAAAGTTCTGTTTCAGTCTCCTACTAAACAGCCTTTGCCTAAATCTCTGAAAGAACAATGTATCTAACACACAGGAGATGCTACAAATGACACATAGTTTTGTTTCTGCAGCAAACTAAACCAACTTCTCGAGGGTAGTTGAGATTTTCTTATCATAGTTATTGCAAATATTAAATCTCAGTGTAATTGAGATAATTTGAATGATAGTGGGTTTGTTGTTTCTTCATTTTAGCCTTCCGTGAAGATTAGGTGATGCAATTTTATGTAGAATAATTTAAATTATTTTCCTTTTGCAAAGTAGATTGCTCTTAGTCTGTCAGTACTGCTATTTTTGGTTTCTTATGTTAACTACACTGTATTTAGAAACCACTTGGTAAACAGGCTGAATAGTAAGCTAATTGTTTTAAGGAGAAATTATCCATCTTTCTACTTGTCAGAAACAACATTTCCAAATGAAATAAAATAGGAATAAATAATTTAATTAATACACAACAATTTTTCTCTTCCGAGTGATTTATTTCAAAAACCCTGTAAGCTATAATACATTTAAGAAAATATGTAACATCTCAAATAATAGCTTGTTTTCAGAAACCTGTATTAAAAACTGTAGTTAATACTCAGAAGTGTGTATATGAAAATAAAATTTAAGTGCTTGGTGGTAGCAGAAGTTTATGTGCATCACTGTAATGTCATGAAATTAAAGATACCTAAACATAAAGAAATGAATGCATAAAATATGAATAGCAAGTTTGGTAGTATAAAATATACAAGATTTGGCTATCTGATGATGATGCATAGTATTAATTAAGAGAAAGTTTATGATATAATTGGTTTTTACTTCATTAAGAAGCTTCCCTTTCTGGTTTGGGGGCGCAGGGGATTTTTTTCTTCCTTTTTTCCCTTTCTTTCTCTCTTAATTTTTTTTTCTTCCGTAAGTTTAAGGCTAAAACATATCCAGCACTTTCCAAGAACAATCTGTATTTACGTTGAAAATTTTTGTTCAGAACCTTTTTCTTCAGGATTTCTAGAGGCAGGCTATTTTGTTCAATATTCTATTAACACACAAAATAGCTTTTAAAAAAAGAAGTTTTTATTTATCCATAGTATCTCAATTAACCATAAACAGTAAGTCTGCTAATAATTAGCAATGTATCCTTCTATTTTAAAGTTACATAGTTACTTTAGGTTCTTAAAATTATTTTTATCCTTTGTATTGCAAGTGCTGCTTTTCCACAGAAAAACAGTCTTAGGGTAAATTCTGGACAGGCCTCAAATAGTTGAGCTTTTGCTAAAACACAAAAAATAGAATTGTAGTCCTAGGACTTCCCTAAGCATACAAGTGTCACAGATTTCAACTGAAATGGTTTTAAAAATCAGTTTAGTTGCACTTGGGCAGCACCTTGCATGGACATGCTCTGAATTGATTTACGCCTGTCTTCAACTGATTAGGCTAAATGAATATTACATACTTGTAAATTAGTTTAAATTTAAATTTAGTGGTGAAGTTTGCACCACTTTTGATAAATGATTACACTCTGTAAATGCAGTGTAATTTCCTTAAATCAACCCTTAAATGATAATTCAGATCATTGTAAAATTTTCACTAGAAAGACAAAAATAAGTCAGATGTTCACAATGTTTAACTTTGTCCACTGATCTTGAATGAATGTGTATTCTTATGGGAAGTGAGCATCTGAGTGCCCTCACTGTATAAAGTAAAAAGTTTAATTTTGTTCATTCTCCTTTATGTGTAGCCTTATGAAAATTTCTTATGTTCAGTGTGGAATTTTTTTTTTGTAGACAGCTATACTCTGATGAGTAAATACCTAAAATACTTGATGACTTTTCCTTTAAGCAGTGCAGACTTAAACTTAGAATTTTTTTGTGTGTGTGTTGTAAAATAATTGTCAGGTTCAAGAGTTATCACTGAATTCAGAGCGAATAGCAGTTCCTGATGTTTGTACATATGTGGTTTTTTTTTTTCCTAGCAAGTCATATTCACATTAGAAGTGTAAGAGATTTTTAATGCAGACCTAAAGCACTCTTGTTAAAGTACATAACACAATTTTTTACTAAGTTTGTTTTTTTTTTTTTTAATGTTGTGATGAGGGGAGGGGGCAGTCCTTCCCGGCATTTCAAAAAGGAGCAGTTACAATAGCTATTTTTTCAGAAGCCTTTGATTTTTAGAAGTTTTATGTACTGCTGACCCAAATACCTTCCAAAGGTAGAGTACATGTGACTTCCATGCAATACACACCGGAGAGTATTTATTTTTTTTACAGGTCCAAGGGCTTGGTAGGGGTGAAGAGTTGTTTTTATACATTGTTTCTAATTACATGTTTAATCTCTCATGTCTATAGCTTAGTTAAGCCAGGTTTAAAATCAGTATCTCATAGTATAATTAAAATTACTTAGTCAAATCTGCAGCAGTATTTGAAGTAGATGATTGTATTGTTTCAGTTTTGCTGTTGTGATCACTATTGAAAGCTGACTTGGCAGAAAGCAGTCCCTTTTTCTGGATAAAAGGGAAACAGGCTATGAGATAAGTTATTGATGAAATTAACTGCTGAAGTGGAGAGGAAATGCAGCTGGCCAATACATGTCATAGTGTGAGCTCTATTAAATGAATATATGTGCAGTCAACCATTCACAGGAGCCACACTGGTCTTGAACTGCATTGATCTATAGTATAATTCTAAATGAAATTGATGGAAGAGAGCAGCCATTGACAGGAAGGGTAAAGAGAACCATGAAATGTCTTGTACAGGAAAAGTATGATGGAAGGTAGGCTCATCTGTGCCGTGGATAGAAAGTGCAGTGAAACCGTGGTATTTCTTGGTGTTCCTAGGTACCTCACCCTTAATTATAATGCAGTGTATGTCACTGGACTCTTCAAAAAGTGCTTTATAGTGTTTTATTTTTAGAAGTAAATCCATAAAGAATCTTGTCAAGAATTTAAAGTCAGCTTTTCAAGAACTTGAGATACAGCTTTGCAGCTTGCAGTCCCGAGCTTTGGGTGAAATTTAGTTGTGATAATGTGTTCTGAGAACCATTTATATTAATGTTTAAAGATCTGTTTATTTACTATACAGTTAACATAAACATAGCAGTTACATGAAGGCTTATAAGCTTTTTTCCCAAGGCTGTAGTATTTTTACACTACCTTCTACTCAGATATAATTTCAGGTGGCTTCTCTCTCAAGCATGTCCTTTTAGACTGCTAGCTCATTGAACTGCTTAATTTACACGCCTTGATGAATAAAACACTGGATTCTGTTAGATTTTACTTCCACCAAGGTCCACGTGTCCTATAAAAGAAGCTCACTTTTAATTTTGTATTTACTGATAGGCACCCTTTCTTGATGTCTTACCTGTTAGAGTCAAAGCTTCTAGCAGATTGTCATCTTGTCTGTTCAAGAAGACTCAAACCTGGGTAAACTCCTTTGCCAGTGTTTCCTTCAGTTTAATTGCACCATATCACTTCTAGTGATGAAACTACTTTGTTGTTTTTTATTGGATTGGTTGAACTACAGAAGGCATTACAGGTATATATGCATGTACGTGTATACACATTTAAAATTTACAAATAGCTAGAACAATCTATTTTTATTTCACACCCATAGTGCACAGTAACAATAGCGTATACAGTTGTTAGGCTGTAGCATAATGGAAGTTGTAATTATTACTTCAGAAATATTTACGGTTTTAGTGTACAATTGTGACGAGTATTGCTAAAATTTTACGACCTTTTTTTAAAGGCTTCAAACTAGATGGAAATTGCAGCTAATTGTATATGGTTTTAATAGACTGGCAATGCTCATGTGCAGTCTTTTTTGAATCTTGCATTGGTAACCTATGTAATACTCCAGACTCGATGATATCCATCGAACTAGTTATTGGGGCAGGGCCAGGTTCTGCGCTGGTCTCAATTATCTCTTTCTTGAATACTAGTCTTCTGTCTGTAATGCATACTGATTTTCTTCAGTATGTATCAGTCTGTATCTTGAGCTTCCCTTATATCTTAGTACTGTGCATGTCTTGACAGGTTTCTTTAGCCTTGGATCTTTGACAACTACAGATGATTCAAAACTATTTCTTTTGAATATAATACATTGGGACCCGTATTGTTTTGAATGGTATCCATGTTAGGGATATATTTTAAAAAATTTTTTTCAGAGAAGCCAGGGGACTATAAGCAGTGGAAATTTATGATGTCACAGCAGCAAGGAGACAAGAATCACAGGCATCAGTTCATTATTCTGTTGTGTTGGAATTGTGCATGACACAATTCTAAAAAGAAAAAAAAATTAAACCTGTTTCAGCTTCAGCTAGTGAAGCTGTAGCTCTGGCTGATAACATTTGGAAACCTGTTTAGAAACAATTAAGAAACCTGTGAAATAGGATTTCCCCCTCTGTTCATTAACAGACATATTAATTTTGTCAGAAAAAATATGCTATTGTGTGATATGTGGAGCATTTCTGGAAGAAAGCACACAGACTGCGAAATACAAATCCTCTTATATGTAGCATGTTTATTTTAAAATAGTTGTAAATTGCTTTATTTTCACTCTTCTACATTTTTTTTAACCCAAACGAAATTTTTGAGATCAAAAAAATAGTTTGATGTCTCTTTATAACTTCCAAGGTTCGTGTTTCATTCGAACTGACCAGCTCGATGGAGAAACAGACTGGAAGCTGAAGGTTGCTGTCAGTTGCACACAAAGATTGCCAGCTTTGGGGGTAAGCATTTTATATGTTTGCTTTTAAGATATCTTCCATGTATGCATATATATCTCTTATCTAAAAGATTCTTACAATTATTGTAAGTATTGGAAAATAAGACTGTTACCACGGTCTTAGTTTTTGCAACAAAGATACTTCACTGAATGCTGAATGAGAAATTGTCTATGCAAATTCCTGGTTTTACATTGAAAAGAAAGAGAGACAGAATTGGACTTTTATCTTTCAACTTCGTGGTTCTCATTGTGGTCCCCACTGAGATCCATACTCCGCAGAAGCATGCCACAGTTGTAGTGTTTTCAACGAAGTGCAAATCATGCTTGCCTCGGGAACAGTTGATTTAATCACTGACTTGTAAGCTTGGGAAACTGCAGTCTGCACTTGGAATGTAAAGTGCTTTTTGTTGTCAAGATGCTTTCTAGTCTGACTTGGTGCAATGTGCAAGTTCTTGCACGGAGGACTCTCTAAGAGTTGCCTGAATGTGTGTGGTTTTTGAGTGCATGTATGTGTCATGTCACAGGTAGGTCCATTAAAATCATGAAAAAGGACATATGCATGTGTGTGTATATAGGTATACATTCAAAATAGACACTTATCTACAAAAATGTATATAGAATTGTATAATTATCTCTTAACGAGAAGCTGAACTGTGTCCCTTGTAGTGGGGAAGCTTGCTATTTTACAGGAGAGTTTGCTTGGCATTAAGAGATTTCCTCTGGAAACATACTTGAGTTACAAGCTTGTGGGAAATTTAACTGCACAGAGTTTCTGGTGTTTTGACACTAAGTCCTTTAGGTGTTTTACTAAAGGCAAACATAATTTAAGAGGACTGTTTATATGTCATCCTAATAGAAAAAGTAAGTGTTAGATTATCTGCCAGGTCTTAGCAGGACTCCTGCGGTTATTCTTTCAGAATTACGGAGCTGCTGTCACACTGAAATGAGCAGAAGGGAGATATTTTTTTTTTTGGTCCTGTGTTCATAGTGCTCTGCATACTGGCTTCATATGTGACAGGAGGAGGGAAAAATACCTAGGTTTGAGTTTAGAAGATTGAGAACAAGAGCTGGAACTTGAAGGTTGGTCTTGCCAGACAGAGATGCCAAGTCAGGCTCCAAGACAGGAGTTCTGGTGCAAGAATACACTTCAACAGGTATTCTGTAACCTGCCATTGAATTTAGCATTTGTAATAATGCCTCTCCTGTAGTTTTTTACCATTTAATCATTGACCTATCTTGTTTTCTCTTTTAAAAAAAAACCAAACAAACATGACCACATTTAAGACAGATACATGCATTTGACTAAAATCCAGTCAATTTTATATCTTGCTTTGAAATTTATTTTTTTTTTTATTAAATAGTGCTTTTCCAACTTAGGTATTTTTTTTTTATTTCTCTTTTGGTTTGGAAGCATTACTGACTGCACTTGGCAAATACAACTCTTCATGTGGAGCACTGCCTCTGAGTTTTGTTTGCTGGTTATAATTTCAGTAGTTTGAACTTGGAAATTTTGGTGTTCTGAGCTTTGGTGTTCTGAGGCTGATGGAAGTCTGGAGTAAATTACAATGCAAAGGTTTCTCTACATTCTCCTTTGGAAAAGAAAAAAGGTTGACTTGTTTTTTTTAATAAACCCAAATTCATGTTTGAAGTTATCATAGAATCATTTAGATTGGAAAGTACCTTTAAGATCATCAAGTCCAACCGTAAACCTAGCACGGCCAAATGCACTCCTAAATCACATCCCTAAGCATCACATCTGCATGCCTTTTAAATGCCTCCAGGGATGGATTCCCTCCTTGCTAGGAAGAAATAGACCTGGTAGATGAGAAATTGTTGTACTGTAACTTTTAAGGTATATTCTTTGTTTAAAAAAAAAAAAATTGGTTACCGATTGGTGACAAATAAATTGTTAAGCATCTATGGAAATAGTATAAAATTATGGTTAAGCCTGTGCATTTGATTTGAAGGAAGTAAATGTTTGTATTGTAGTTGTTTACAGTGGAAAATAAATCAGAAATGGTTGAAGTAGGGGAGTCTGCATTTGAAAGATAGGATATGTGGCGTCAATTTCCTGCAGAAGTGAAGGTTTGCTTCAGGTGGTGGTCACTGTGGACATGTAGGGGAGGGAGAGGCAAGATATCACCAAGAAAGTATTCATGCGTCTTGGAAACGGTAGACAAGAGTCAACTGTACAATATAGTAACCATTTCTTCCTTAGTTGTTTCCATTTACTGCTATAAACCAACCTCCGACAGATCTGTGCTTCTCGCGAGATTTTTTTTTTTTAAACTAAACTCTCCCAATTTCCACACTGTGATGTTTGGTCAAACCATTGCCACTTAGTGGTTCTTTAATGACATAATTTTAAGCGGCTGCTTCCCAGCTGGTCTTAGACTGTTTGCAGTGGTCCTGTCATGTATCTGCTTCACTCCTAAGCCCCATCTGTCTGTGAATTATTTTGCAGAAATGGTAGCCTAATGCACCCAAATATAAATGCTTTTTTTAGGGAGTCCCCACATCCTTCACAGAAGATAATGGTCAGCGCGCATCCCAGAAGGCTGTTTCCATTCCTGTGGAAAGCACACTGGTCTACAAAGTGTAGACAAAGTGCTCTGAATTATTTGTACAAAGACACTTTTACCATGAGGGCAATAATATGCAAGAGTATCAGCTATCTAAAGCACCTCTGTGGCTGGACAACTTCAGAAGATTAGTATGAAGATCTAAGCAAGCCATGAATTCCGAACTAACAAAAAATAGCATTACGGAATTATTTTATTCTAAGCCTAATTTTTGTAGTTCCTAATAGAATCGTAAGCTGCATCTGTACATAGGCCCTACACGTCTGGTTTTGTTTTTTTTTAAAGTTAAATTAAAATGCAGTGGGCAGAATTATTTCTTGATAGTTACATTAAAAATAATGGAAATTTGGAAAAAAGTAAAAATAACATACACGCTTTAAACATGTAGGGATAGTGTTTGGCACCCTTTGAAACTTTACACCCAACTTATCTAAAAAGGGATGCTTAAAATATGTAGTTGAGGTTTTCTCAGCAAACAGTTGTCAAGCTCTCTTGTACATGCCGCAGGAAAAATTTGAAGCAACTTGGTTAAAAGTAAGGATCACTTGAGAAATCCATTTCAAGTAGACTTTTTCTCACCCTAGGCTTCTACAGTATCCTCTGTTGCTGAAAACTTTGAAAAATCAGGCAAGTTGCTTTCCAGATACTAGCTTCCAAATGTCTGTTGCTTTGTAAAACATCCCTATGCTTTGTTTCTGTTCCTAACTTGAAAAACCACTATTTTACAGCCATTATTTCGCTAACCTGTACAGTGTGGAATAGGGGCATATGCTTTTTGATAGGCTTAAAATTACTTTTGCAGAAATTTGTTGGTGTTTGAAGCAGTCTGGCAAAGAACTGAGCTTTGTGCTCTGGTCTGGGATCAACTTTGGTTTCCTTTCTGCTACAAGCCGTCAGGAGAACCGGGCAGTGATCCTTCTAACAGCAGCTGCCGGGACACGATTCTCCTTTCATTCTGTTGCGTCATGTGCCGTACAAGGTGGGCAGTGCCTCGTATTTGCCCCCAGAATAACTGGCGTGGTGAAAATAAGGCACTTCAGGGAAGACCTATCTAAATGTTTTACTTTAGCTTTTTTTAAATCAAGCCATTAATGAAAACAAGTTGGATTTAAGGAATTCTTGAAAATGAACCTTCCCAAATAGCAGATCATTCATACCTGGTAAGTACCGGTCTCTATCCATTCCTGTAATACTATCAAACAAAATTGCTACTTCCATAGAACTTTAGTAAAGTTCTACTAGTAGGCCGGTTTTATTGTGCTTAACGTATGACGTCGGCAAGGCTGTGCG
>NW_009610269.1:0-24124 GCF_000690535.1 Cariama cristata
AAAAAACCCAACACAAAAACCAACTGTTGAAAATGCTGGTTCGGTGTGGAAACTGTTCATTTCAGTACATTAACAAGATATTGTTTTGATACTGTTGCTGAATTTTGTTTTGAATCATCAAATATCATACATTTTACTGTGTAAGTGATACACAAAAACATTTACAGCAAATAGCATACTTTAAAACTCTAAAGGAATTAATCAAAATTGTGAAATAGCTGCACAATATTTAATTTCTGCATGTTGATGTAATTGGAACGAAATAAGAATGTCAAATTAATTAATTTTTACTTTGTCCCATTAAATATTTTATTGACATAGATGCCCCCTCATGGCTTATGTGTTCATTATGCAATTTCCAAGCCCAGCAACAACCACAGACACAAATGTTGCTACCACTACCCTTACTGTTAGCCCCAACTAAGACCAATGGCCTTTAGTGCTACGTTGTGGTCATAAAGGCACACCTTATTCCAAGAATGTGGTAAATTGTGAAAGTAGAAAATGGTGAAAAAAGCAAACATCACTGTCCACTTTCTTTATATGTAAACTGAAGTTAATGGATTATTAAATTGTTTCACCTGCATCCCTTAGAAATTATGTGCCAGAACTAAGAACTGATCTTAAATCTCAGTTGGAAACAGTTAAGGCTTTCCTTTTCTTCTGCAGAGGAAATATAGAAGTGTCAAGATCAATCAAAGTATGATGAAATGGTACATTTTTAGATTTATGTTCAGAAAGCACAAGGTTTGCACAGAATCAGCCTTCTATACTCAGAAGTGGAAACTGTTTACTAGATGCCCAGCTGAAGCTACAGCCATTTATTTGTGTTCTTAAAAAAAGTTTATACAGTTAATCTGGCTATAGTCTGTCAGATCTGTGAAATCTGGAATTAGATAATTATCACCAGCATCAAGAACTTGACATAATAGTAGTTAACAACTTCACTTTCATTTACTGATTCAGTCCTTCCTTTTGTATTCCTAACTCAAAATATAAAATGCACAGAACTGAGAATTTTAGGAGACATCAATTTTTACAGGCAAATAAACACATCTCAGTTCAAGAAGAATGATTTAGTTAGCAAACATGTTTCCGGCAGCAATGAATAAGTGTATAAGGCAAACAGCTTCTTCTAATGATCAGTGAAATATAAGCTCCTAGTTACTGTCCAAGTTAAGCATATTCATTTTCTTCTCCTACTTGCCTAGTGGTTTTAACGTGCCATTCAGAACAGTAAAAAGTTTTAGGAAAAAAAGTATTTAGAACAGTAAAAGCTTCATAGGCCCCAAAGCCTATCACTGGATTCAATAAAACTGTGAAGTTAATTTGGATGATGAGAATAATAAAAAGATGAGTAATTTGAAAGTCTCTGCTGAGATGAGAAACAACATAAATTATTTGGCATGAGTTAATTTAGAAAAATAATACTTCCCATAAACATTTGGATAATAAAGTATGAATTAAACCATCACATTTCTGAAAGACATTTTTAGAATGTAGAGAAAAAATAGTAAAGATTTTGTAGATTAACCAGGAGAGGTCTTTTGCAGAATAGCTTGCATGTCACTGTGAGCTGAAAAGAAATCAGGTCATATGTGTACGATGTGGCTAGCTCTTATGTTAGACCTTAACACCATAGATTAAATTACAGGTGTAAAAGCATGCTAGAAAAGAAACGCTTTACATTTCCTAGGAAAACAAAGCGAAACAAAATATTTCCTCCTTGTCATCTGAACTTAACTATGACAAAACTCTCATTAGGATGATGCAGTCAGTTGATGGTGAGGAGCATGGCACCTGCTCTACTGCAGTAAACTCAAAGCATTCAGGTAACTACCAAGATCATTCCTGTTGTTCAGTTCCAGGTTTGACCTGAGCTATCCAAGCGATGCCCAGGGATAGTCTGGGGGCTGCCAGGGGTTGGTGATCACGCCCAACACCTCGTCTGGACACAGCTCTCCCTAGTCCCTCTCATTTACCTTTATGGGAAAAGCCTGAAAGACACAGTAGAGATATTGTGAAACCTACACACTTTCAAAAGTTAGAGATGGAGAAAAAGGCTGATGTAGGAGAAGCAACATAGACAGGGGAAAAAAATGAAGAAATGAGGTCCAGAAACTATTCTAGGGGAGATTTCAGAGAAAAAATATTGGAAAGTGAAGGAAAACAGCTGAAGGTTTTGGAGGATTAAAATGATACATTTCTCTCTCCTTGGTTTCTGTAAGGTATTCTATAGTAAATACTGTATACAAGGTGGAATTATATGACTCCAAGGATTTATGCTGTACAGCCTGCTGCTTTCAATGAGTACTGCTTTGTTAAGAAAATATGTTGACCCTGGAACAACACAGCAAAGTGGCAATAAGGCATTTTAAAAACCTTTCTGCTGAGAACCCGTTGGACTGAATGGATTACCTTGGACCTGAGTTTAAAAGTGTTCATAAAAGATCTCATAGCTATAAATAACAAAATACCCTCAATTTTGCTTTCTATAGGCAAAATGTTAGAGAGCTGTGCCGCAAATGGAAGAAGATGACGTTCACGTATGTGTTGTGTCTGCACACTGCATTTTCATAGCAGCACCCGAGGCAGATGAGAAGTGAGATCCAGCACAGAGACTCTCTATTCTAGCTGGCTACAGAAACGCTGGCAGCGGGGGCCACAGTGGGCTATCTACCTCTGCTGTCAGGGCCTTCACCCTCATTAGTAATGAACCGACTGCTTAAAAATGTATTTGGTTTCATTGAGTTTGAAAGACCGCAAAACATTACAAAATCCTAAAGAAAAACATAAACTCGAATCCCTCTGAAACATAATTTGCTTTCTCTGCCAAATCTCCACTAAAGGCACAAGCTGCAAACTGATGGATTGACAGATTTATCCCCACAATTCATTTCTGCTCTGTGACTTAAGGAGAATTAGTGTTTCTTAGCCAATCAAACAACCTGTAATAATTGTTTCTGTTTCAGATCTGGTTTAGCTTTCATTTCTCTTAAATAGCAGCATTTGCAGTAATATCTTTTAAAGTCACTTCCACTCAACAGGTATTTCTTGGCATACAGGATCTTTGTTTCTTTGTTATTGTTGTTTTCTTTAACGAGTATTTAAAATCTGATTTTGAATTCCAAATGGATCTTTAATCAGGAACTTCTGTTTTCAGTTTAAAGTTAGTTTCAATTTGTAGATGGTCCTGTTCATATTCTATGTTGTAAAAATATGGAATAAGTTTTCTTTTAAATTATCTCCACAAAAAATAGGGAAAATATACCTTTTAAAAGGCAAAATTACATAGAAGGACTAGGTCATTGCATCACGTGAAACGGGTTTAAATTACCCCTGCCATTCACACTCTCACAGCACTGACCATCTGCACGAAAATCAAGGTAACCTCCTTCATTTAGTAACCTCTGCTGTTCATCTGCTGTAGCTAAAAGAAACCGTTAGTGCTGCTGGAGCAGGTGGCTGCAATGTCAGGCTCCACACTAAGGAGCCATTGCCTACATACTGATGGATGTGGTGAAAAGGGCCAGTTTGTCCAGGCCCTTCAGTGAAGGGACATTTCCAGCCACCTCCCTGTTTCATACTACCCATTAAAATGACCCAGGAATGAAAAGATCAAAATTAATTATCAAAACAGCAGAGGAATGTTTGTTTGCTGTTGCACAGCTGCTCCTCTGCCAGGTAAGACCTACATTTTGTCAAAGAAAGGAAGCAAACATTTCTTTCTCCGTATATTCTTCGAAACTTGAAAAATTGCATCTGATATATGCAGGTTTCACAATAGTTCTCAAAGTGAAACTTTATGGAAAGAGGAATTTAAAACAGTTTCAATTACTAAAGGGTCCTGGTCACAAATTCTCCAGTTCTGTCTATGGCAGTGTTTCAGTTGGCATCTGATTGTGCCAAAAAAGGTTATTGGATTTTTCTGATGCATAGATAAACTTCCCCTCTCTGGCTTGCAAAGTCATAATCCTCTTTTTCTTCCATAAGATTTTTGTAAAATACACACATTAAAAAACCCTACCAAGTTTAGAGAAACAATAAATATTTCTTATGTTTATTTGTGTTTGAAAACATCTATGTATGGTTTATGATTCAAAAACGTTGGAGGCATTGGAGAAGTCCTCATGACTTCAGTGGGCTTTGGCTCAGCACCATGGCTTGCTTGGGTAAACACATGTTCATGCTACTTGTCCCCAGTTTGACCTTGGATGGGAAAGGGACTGTTTGTAGGGTGCCATAGACACTATGGGTATTGCAGCTGAAGTGTGAGAGGAGTCTGAACCACATTCATGGAGAGGTAATGCTTGGAGAAGGAGAAATACAAGAGAAGAAAAGACTGGAGGTGGAGCTGGAGTTAGAATAAATGCATTTTTAATGGAAAAATGCAAAAGGTGGAGCTAGGTACCAAGGGCAGTAGCAGTAGTCAGGGAGACAAAAAAGATGGAAATTTCTTGATGGAGTGGAGGAGGTTTCTGTTTGCTGTGGTGGTTCAACACTCAGAATGAGATCAGCGGAGAGAGAAGAGCCCTGCTCAACTCTCTGCTAGAGAGAAGAGGACTCTTCCAAATCCCTACCTGTACAGCACACTATAGCGGAGACAGGACTGACCTTCAAATGAATAGAAAGCTCTGCTTAGTTTTACCCACAGAAGCTCTCCAAAGCCAGAGCTTTTGATTCCGTATTACCAGCTTAGAAATATCAGAAAAAATGGGAAGATGGAGATAGGGATTGCATTATTTCAGGTATGTTCTGTGGGCGTTATAATAGAGTATTATTTATGATTTTTCCAACACCCAAACACATGCTGGTTGTTTCCTGCACAAATAAAGAAAAAAGAGCTTTGAAAACAGCCTCTCTGTTGTGCTTCCACTGCTAGTCAGGGATTAAATATTAACTCCCTCAAATAATGCTCCCCCCAGCCAGTCTATTACAATTTAGTTACACCCCAAGTATGATTTTACATTTCCCTTGTTATATGAAACTCTCACTCTGCAGATTCTATATGCTATATTTGGCAATATAATTACTGTTGCCTTAAGCACTTTTTTCCCCATAGATTATTTCCTCCTCATTTATATTATTACATTCCAAGAGAGTTTTCGGGAGCCATAGTGAGTTTCCTTGTGTTGCCTCCAAAAAAAGCCTCGCTTAGGCTATAGCTTCTGGACTATAATAGTGACAAGCCACAGATGTTTCAGAATCATGTTTAGGCAACATGTAACTATTGTTGTTGTTGTTCCTATTAAGCCTCTTGGCTACAGTTAGGGATAAAGTCCTATTGTGTTAGGCTCTGTATTGGCACGTAATAAAAAAGACAAGTATACAATCCCAGACTAATTAATTTAGGGACTGCTCCTGGCAGGTGCTGAGCAGTCATGCTAGCTGGCTGGAGCATTGAGAACCACCTTACACAGCAATAGCGAAGACACACACCACCGACAGCAACTGGGGGTTACCCAGTGTTCTCCTGTGTTAATGGTATCTAGCGGGAATGTGTAGACTGCTAACAAGTAGTTTTGTGAAGAGGAAAGTCCGATACTTTTTAAAGTTATTCTATTTACTGAGAGCTGACAATATCCTTGGCTCTGCCCAGAACAAAAATTCTGAACGTATGCAGAGCCCTCCAAGAGGCCGTGACATCTCATCAGGTTGGGATGGGTGTTGCGAGCCCCAGATGGCATATTTCCATTCTACTCTTTCATCTCTCTCTGGGAAGATATGTGCCTCCAGTTGGCCACTTTTCTAAATTTGCATTCAGCATACTATATGAATAATTGATACACTTTTTCTTTGGCATTGGAATATCAAAATGAGAAATGGTTGACAGTCAACTCCTTTATTTGTAAAATAGACCCACGTGGGTAACCAGTGTTTCCTGCTTAAGGGAAAATTAAAGAATGCTCTTCCTTGGTGTCATGTCTACACTTTCCAACAGAGAAGGTCTCAGATTAACTTTTTGGCCCTACATCAGCAATGTACTTGAAAACATGCTTAACTTTAAGCACTTCCTCGAGTTCCATTGAAGTGTACTGTCAGCACTCAACAAATAATAAATCGTAACAACATTTGAAGTTAATCCACTTTCCTTTCAGAAAGCTACATGATAATGCTGTAGAGCAAATACTATACGCAAAAAATATTTCTTTGTGAAGTCATTCAATGGTACTTCAGCAAGGGCTTAAACGATTTGCTGAACCAGGGTTTCAAATGGGTTTATATAATACAACAAGATCAAATTGCAGTGTGTGTTTTTCAAAATGTTGGCCTGATCCTGAAAATTACTAAGTGAGTAATTTAATCAGTGTTTTCAGAGTATAAGTGTAGGCTGCAGCTGAAACCAGAAGGCAAAGGTGTCAAATCCCATTAACAAGTATAATAAGTAGTACAGGTGATTATGGTAGCTTGCTGAGTACCTGCTGAGAGATGCTGACCTCGAGGGATTGAATGCTCTGTACTTCCCAGAAGATACTTGCACTAGGCAGAATAAGAATAATGCAAAGAACTATCCTAGTCACTAGTCAAATAGATGTTTATTGTTTGTGAAGCTTAGAAGGCAAAACTGCAGTTGTGGTTCTTTGTCTCAGTAGGGGCTGAGGTTTCCAATATGCTGCAGCGCTGGAAGTTTGGCTGAATGGCCAAGCGTCTGGGTTTTTTTCATTTAACATAGTCAGATGACATTTTTAAGGAATGCATATACTAAATAACATTGCCATTGAGAAGCAGGCTAAATTAGTTCATCTTTTGCTCCTGCTGGTGCAGCTAAATTGCTAATGGCTCTCAAGCTCTGTAATCTAAAACTAAACCAGGAAAAAAATCCCAACAAATCTTGCACCATGGTGTAGAGTTTTCTTCATTCTTCAGTCTGAAAGACACTGGTGCATGTGCTGTGAAGCTCTCTGTGGGAAGCCAACCCAAGAAGCAGCACTGACTGCTGCCTGCGAGGAGCGTTTCCTTCGCTGCCTGTGCTGCCCAGCTGCTGGGGACGTGGGTCCCTCGTTGCCCCTGCGCAGGCACTGCTTGGGGCAATTACGAAACAGCAACCTGTGAAGCACGATAACGAGAAGTTTTGTGACCTTGCTGGGTTATGTTTGCTAGGGAATGCTGAGTTTCGAGCACTTTTGCCACACAAGACAAATTAGACCACATGTGCCTGTGGGACTAGGGGTTGAGCAGGAGAAGAAAGGGAGGGAGGAGGGATAGGAGCAAGGCAAGGGAGGGGACAAAAAAATCAAACGCTGTTGTGGTTTTCTCACATGGTAATTATTTACTTTTTAACAGCAATATGAAAAGCATGCACAGCTGGAGGTTTGGCACTTCCAGTAGTATTCAGGGGCCACTTTGGGTTCCTCTGCTTTCCTGGAGCATGTAGAAGAAAAGATGCAAGAAGCCTGTGGGCAAAAGGCCTCCTCTTCGATCTCCGAGCCCTTTCCCTGCTGCAGGCTAAGCGCGGTCCCCGTATGCTCTCTGGGGCAGGGCTACCCGATGCAAAACTCACTGCTGTGCAGGTGGGCTGACGAGGACCACAGCACGCTCCTTGCCCCTCATGCCAGTTGGCTGCATCAGCTGAAATAACGCCCTCTGACACAGTCACGCTTGGCTCCTGAAAAAACCAGAAGGCTTGCTGGATTCTTTTACATTTCTAATAAGGCATAAGAGAGCCAAGCGATGTTAAACTCTCTGCCTCAAGCCTCCGCTGTGCTGGGGGTGGCAGCCATTCCTAGTTCCAGAGTATAATCTGGGAATGCAGCTGCACCCTTCCTCCAAGTAAGTGTTGGGACATGCTCTGTCAGCTGTGTCCCAGCTCTGTCCCTTTATTTAGCATTAGAGCATTGTCTGATAGCTCCCAGGCGCAGTTATGGATGCCCAAGAAAGGCTTTGGGGAAGGCAGGGTACTCTAGTAATCCATAGACATTGCTGGGAGTATAGGTACTGCTGAGTATGGCACTGCCGGGCTAGGAAATAAAAGGAGCACAGATGTAGAAAGAGCAGAGCTCAGCTGCTTTGCAAGGGCTGAATATGGAGATCTGGGGAATATTAGGAATTATGAGCTATCCATAATTCACCGTTACTGAGGATGAGTCCTCTGGATACTTAGCTTATAGAAATATTTATTATTTCAAAGATGTGATTTGCCACGTTGTGTTGGATTTCTATAAGGAGGCAAAACCCACGCTATACAGAAAATGGCACCTTTAGGTTAATTTGGTTCTCTTGTCCAAAGCCAGGAAGCCCTAACATTGTTTGAGGAATTTTGTGTTCAGAATTTTTACTATCAGCTAAAAGCATTTTTTCCTTTGGATTTCCTCTTAGAAAAGTTAAACCTTTGGGGCTGAAGAACAATATAGCAATTTTAAAAAGTTAGAAGATCAGCTTGAAGAAGATGCCTGATATGTAAAGACCCAGTCTCATTAATCAATTTTTATTATAAGCAAGCTTAGTTATCGGCAACACATAGAAAACTCAGTTGAACAAACAATAGATTCTTTGGCTTAGTAGTAGTGTCAAAATATTTAAAAACATAGTCACTTGAGGCAAATGAAATAGTTTTCTGGAAAATTTATAGTTTAACCCCTGCTGAAGTATATTAATGAGAGTTTAAGCAAATGTATTTCATTTTAAAGAAAGAAATAGAAATATTAAGATTTCTTAAATTCTAAAAATTAAAAGACAAACAAATATTAGAAAAATAATTTCAAAATAACAGTTAATATTTTCTGTTCAAAATCACTCTCATTCCTTCTTCCTTCTCTTCCTTTTCCCCTTCCCACTCCCAAATTAACAAAATTAACATGAGTTTGTGGAAAGGCTCGTTGTCACTGAATATATGTTTTCCTTTCACAAGAAGTCCAGTAAAAACACTTGCCCATCTTTAGTTAAGGAGAGTATCTTTTTTAGAGCACGCCAGAGGAAGCAGCTGAGCCTGCAGGAATTCCCCTCCAGCCTGGGTGCAAGCAATAGATGGAAGGGCAACTGCCTCACAATTTTGGCTCTGGGTAACAATCTTCCCACTAGTTATTCATGCATGTCTACTTTTAACAAGTACTACATTGGAAGAATCTAAAATATGACCCTCAGAACAACCCAGAAGCCAGAAGAGCCTGTGCTGACACATATAGAGCAGGGCAAGGCCAAAAGCTCTTATTGTTGCAGCAAGGCTTCCAGTCTCTTATCCTTACTCATTATGGAAAAATCAGCACAGAGTTAGATTTCCCAACCCAGCATTGCAGGGTGGGAGGGATATTGTATGAACACAGATTCACTCTCAACACAATGAAATAGGACCACATTTAAAGACAGAACTATGTTTTTATTCTGCATCTGTATAGTCCCTTGCACAGTGGGAGTCCCTGGCTGACTCCAAGCCCTACTGTTTTGTGAATAATATCAACAACAATAACCATTCCGGCTGTTTCTAGTAGGAGCTGGGAGTGTAATTGCCAGTTGCACGTCTGATAGCACAAAACTGTTTGGAAAAAGCATAAGAAAAAAAGAAAAAAACACAAAGCAAATAGAATAAACTCGACTAAAATCAGTTCTACACCCTCCTGAATAGGCTCTTACCCATCGCTGGCTGGCTGTTCCTCTGCACAATTCCTCCATCTGTCTGACAAATCTGCCTTTACTTTCAGTCTTTATTAAGATTCTTTCTAGTAAAATACTTTAGCACTTTTGTTAAGAAGATGAAGTCTTAGAAGCAAGCATCTTAGATTTTTATGCTGGTAAATCTCTGTATCATGCTAAGGTATGATGAAGAGGCGACCATCTAATTTACACAGGTGTATAACTTAGCAAAGTGTGAACAAATACATTTTTATTCTATACTCATGGGCATGCATTAACTTTGAATACATCATTTATAAGATACAACCTAGATTTCTGGTGATTTCTATACCGTTTCATAAAACAAAGTGAAATATTTTATTTTGTTAACTTGTGCTGAAAATCTTATTTGCTACCCCTCATTCACAGTCTTCAACTGCAAATGAGCTGTGGTTGTGGTGTTACCTTCCTGGGTCATTTCGGGGAGTTTTGAAGACACTTGTGTGAGATGTTCTGTGTCCCCACCACAGACTCAAGCTGCAGCGTGAAGAAATGCATTGCAGACTAAAATTAAATATTCATCTCATTCCTCTGATTCGAGGGAATTAGGTTACATCTCTGAGTAATTAATATGACTGTTTAATTAATAATTTTGCTTTCACAAAAGATTTTTTTTTTTGGGGGGGGGGGGTATGGTTCATTCAGGAAATTAAAACCTTTAGTAATATTTTCAGACAGGCCAAAATGATATTACTTTAAACCTATGCTTTCTCAAAGGATCTGCTGATTTAAGGGTCTCTCACTGACCTCTCATTGACTTTCTGCAATGTTATGTTGTATGTCTAATAGAAGATAAAGACAGATTAATAATAACCAATGACTGGAGTACTGAGTCAGGACCAAAAATAGCAAGTGCCCTGTGCAGGTCATGTCATATGTAGTGCATGCAAACTGCGAGGAGACAAAGAAGATTAGAGAACTTAGATAATAAATGAGGAGGAAATGGACCCAGTGCTCTACTTTTAAAGCTGGATTCATATGAAAACTCAAATGTACCAAAAATTTGAAGAAATCAGATATGGATAGTTGAAATAATCCCAAGTTAGTTAAGGCAGGGATGCAGGGTTAGTTCAGAGAGAGTTCAGAGGAGTCTCCAAGCACAAATTCCCTTTTCCCTTTATGCAGATACTCCCAGTGGGCAGCTCCTGAGTAGGAAGGTCACCAGTCTTAGTCGGAGCCCAGATGAATCCAGTGAAAACTCAGTTCACCTCCTCCATGAAGGTAATGCCACTTTCTTATAAGAAAGATGAACAAAGTGTCCACATCACTGCACTGAAATGCGCCTGGAGGAAACACAACATTATTCTTACAAATATTTTTAATATGAGATTCAAATTAAGATATGCTGCCTGAAAGGCTTCCCAGCAATTTTCAGCAGCCAAGGGGCTGCTGTGAAAACACTGTGGAGCTGCTATGAATTTGTGCAAGGGGCTGGTGTTGACTCCCTGACAGGGAGCTGGTTAGCGAGTCCCTTAGGTTAGCTACCACCAGCACCCCGTAACTGCCTCTGCACAGAGCACAATAGCTTCGTTTTCCCATTCACATATACAGCTGGTGTATGCAGAGTGTCAGCTGTATTTCTGAGTTTGTCAGCTGGAGTTTCTCTGCAGAGAGGGCTCTAACCAAAGTGCTATGGTGTCTGTAGATACGCCTGCAGTGACAGACCCGTAGGCTGCTTGAGATCGAATACTAAAATGTGATTTATTTCCCCTGGTGGGTCTGGCATGTGTGTTTCAGTGTCTGGATATATACTACGTTATTATTAGTGCTCAACTGTGTGTTTTAATAATCTCCTAGGAAACAAAGAAAAGGGAGTGTGTGAAATAACCATAATTGTCTAAAGACAAGCATATACAGATTGCAAAGTATTTTGTTAATAGAGTGCAAGCAGCTCTAATTATAATGAAGCACAAATTCAATGCTAGGGCTGTCAGACCTCTAGGAAATAACAGGGGTTTGACTTCCCAAGAAAGAGTTTTGCTCAGTAGTTTCTGATCCTTATATTTACTTGGGTTGTGTGCAGGAAGTGCATGAACAAATCCCATTCATAAATAAAGGGATTTGTGTGCCTGCCTGTTTCCCTCCCCCTCCCCTGCAGATCCCCCTTTTTCAGACTGTGCTCTTTAAAGTTTAACAAACATGAAAGGAGATTGTTAAACTCTGGTAATTACCCAAGGATAAAAGTGATGTATCATTTCAAACAGGATTTCACCCAGCATTAATAATGACAACCCGTGTCATTATTAATGGATATGAGAATGGACTGGGAAAAAGTAGGGTTTTTTTCCTTAGCCATTGTAAGTTTTTATCACTTTCCAGAAAGACAAAAGAAGTAAGAAAATAGGGAAAAGTATCTACATTTGTGGAAGAATTCCCACTAATCCAAACTCCCTTCTGTCTGAAATAAGGGAAGTCAATCTACTTTTTCCAAAATTGCCAAACTAATTTACACTCGTTTTTAGGGTCATAAACTAGACCATCAATAACTAGAATACCTACACATTGATCACAAAACCCAAAAGTGAACTAAGACAAAAACTGGGTTTTACTGTGTAAGTCACTGACAACATTACTCAAAAAGATGCTGGAGCAGTGCAGAACCGTTGTAACAAGAGCTAGTCTCTGCTGAGAGGTAAGAGACTACCTCTTTTTGGGTTTTTTTCCTAGACATAACTAGAAAATTTGGATCTCCTATTCTTATTTGTGTCCAGTGATGAACTACCATCTTAATCATTAAAATTGCTTTGAAAATACTGCCCAGAATAATAGTAGTTGGATAACTCTGTAGTTAAGGACAGCAGAATCTGATGTATAACACATAGGGCTCTGATCCAGGAAAGAGCATAAGCAAGTGCTTAAATCCATTCCTTTTCAGGAAAGAATTTCGGCACATACTAGATTTTAAGCATATGCCTAAAGTTAAAGATAAGCATATGGTTAAATGTTTTCTTGAATGGAGGCTTTCCCGATTCAAGGCTTTATAGGGCAACGTATGGCATTTTTGAGGAAACCTAAAACATTCTCACTCTTCACAGAAAGACAGAGAAACTGTACAAATCTTTTTTGAAATACCTGATTTATTGAATTCTATCAAGGAAGGATAATAGTTTAACGTAAAACCTATGAAGTGCAAGAATAACAAAACCAAAATATTAATCTGGTAGGCTCATTCAATAAGCAGACCCAGATCCCCAGAGTTTTCAAAGAAGAGAAATTAGCCCCTAATGGACTCATCAAAGAGAACAGCAATGTTACCTAGTGTGTTTTGTATTAGTCTTTCACTTTATCTCCTTTACTAGAATTTTTTCACCTTACCTTTTTTTATGTTTGGTGAGAAATTAGGTCATGACTGCAGACTGGGTGCACACAAGAGAAGTAAGTCATAAATCTCCCTACTGCAAGCCGTTTTCCATCCTGTTCTCAATTTATTCCTATTTAGTTAATAATAACCCCACAGCCTAATTCAAGGAAGCAATGCAGCACTTGACTGTGACTAGCCTTGAACTGACTTACGTGATGAGCTTCTTAGGAAGTGGAAGGAGCCTTTCCTTCCAGCTTCTTCCAGTTGCCAGTGCTGGAGGCTAGCACAGGCTTACTGAGGAGCACATTTATTGCTAGACTGTGAGCCATATATGCAGATGTTCGTATGCGCAGGTCAGGCTTTAGCTCCTGTCCTACTGACCAAGCACTGCGACCAAGCCAGTCATTCTCCAGAAATCTCTCTAACGGAGGGGAAAATGAAGGAAGAGTCAGTGAGTGGTGAGGCAAGGAAGAAGCAGGCAGGATCTGCATCACTACAAGCCCCCATAGCTATAGCCTTGCTGCTACGTCTGATTCTTCCTTTTTTTCTCCCTCAAATCTTTTGGACATGGCCCTCGTGTCCTAATCTAGAGGTTTGGTCATTGTTAACATTTTTACATGCTGTTAGATTCCCTTTCAAGCTGAGTCCTATTTGGATAATAATAACTTGACTGTAAGTCATGTGGGTGACTGCACTTTGGTTTGGTTGAAGAAGACAGTCATCTCTTAAAATGTCAGGCCCATTGGATTATTAAAGAGGGCACAGGTTTATTATGTATATTCTGTTCATGGCCACTCCAGCTAGCAGAAGAATGCCGTAGTTTACAAGTCAGAGACCTCACTTCCAAGTTGGCTTCTTGATTTACCCCAACTCAAGACAAAAAATGCCACTGAGGAAAGAAGGGAGCTTCTCTGATTATTATCATTATAGCACAAATCTAACAAGAGATTTAATTTTATTACTAAAAATACTTCTTTTTGACTTGGCCCTTGCAGATTTCAACTGAGGCATTCTTAAAAACCGGTTATTCGGGCTGCCTCTCACTGTATTTATTTGCTGTCTCTTTCTTTTCTTTGTCCCCCTCAGGAGATGTATGTAGGTCCTGGGGAGCCTGAGGGATTCGGAGCCAAAGATGACTCAGGGTATTGTAGGTAGAGGAGGAAGAGAGGAGAAACATGCATCAGGTTTCTAAAATATGCCTTTCAGGACATATTTGTGTAATAATGAAGTTTTTCCCAGTCCCCTGAAACTTATCAAGACAAAAAATAAATCTTAAACTCTCACTGATGTAAGTCCAAGGCCCACTATGACAATGAGAACTGTTACCTCACTGAAAACAAGACAGTACTGTTGTGACAAGGGCATCCACCTGAGGTATTAAATACATGGATTCAAATCAATGTCTCAATTAGAAAAAGAAAGAGTTGAAGTGATTCCCTCTGAAAGCTCTGACCAAAATAATGATTATACTGAGGCAGGATGTACTTTTTGAGGGTTTTGGACAGGAAAATCCTGGCTTAGGTTGGAAAAACTTTCCTAATAGAAATGTGTTAGGAATAGATATATTCCTATGAAAACCTTTGATTTTGCTCCCATCCATTAGCATTTTCTGATGAAAACAGGAAAACATTTAATCAAAAAAGACCCTGTCAGCTTCATATGATAATTAACATCAATAAATTAATGTTCACTCCTCTCTAACATCCCTCTACCACCTCCACATCTGCAGAGCAAAGCACTGCCTGCAGAACAAGTGTAAGAACACAACATACACCCAGCAGTACGTCCTCTCCCACTTCCATTAGTGTGTCGAGAAAGAAATTGGCCATAATTTCTGATCACTGTTTCACTCCCCCTCTTTCAAACCTGTTTTCTGAACTCCTTCAGGCAGTGGTAAGGATGCCCTGATACCTGAGGTATTTTTTCCTTGCGGAAGAGGGAACTACAGCAGGAAGTGGGGACCCGAGGCCGGAGAAGAAAGAGGAAGGCATTGAAGATCATTGTCACTGTCGTTCTTCCTCTGCCGGCACTGACTCACGGGGAAGAGACACTGCTCTTCCTTTCCTTTCTCTGTCTGAACTGTGAGCTAGTCCTCTTGCTGTAAATGATGGGTTTTGTTGTTGTTGTTGAGTTTTTTTTTTGTTGTCCAACTCTACCTGCTTTATTGCAGCTTGGTGTAGCTGATCAGGCTAAAACGAGGTAGGCCAAGTTACTTAGAGATAAGGAATAGGTAAAAAGGAGACTGTGAAGAAAGGAAAGAGGGAAAAAGACCACTGCGAAAAGAGATATGGGCCAGGACAACTGAAACAAAACAGGGCCAGAATGACTCCACGGTCATCCTGGGGTCAGAAGGACAGAGATGTAATCAGGGGAAGGAACAATCTGAGGAAAATGGAGGCCAGGCAGAAAGACAGAGAAAACTGTACTGAGAGGGCTGTGAGGGGAAGGAAGGGTAGCAGAGAGAGACAAACGAGAGAATTAGACAGGGAAGGACATCTGAGACTGAGGGAGGCTGGGGGGGGGGGGGGCAGTGTGAAAGCTTGGTGGTCCTAGAACGATCTCCTCAAACCTGGGGGATGCAAAGTGGGGGACGCATGTGAAGAGAAACTGGTACAGTAAGGAAATGCCTAATGCTTTTCTGTTACTTTCCAGCCTATAAACAATGTTCTCTACTGCTACCCAGCCCTTCAATACTCTTTATTACTGGTATAAATAATTTTCAAACCAGAATGGGCAGGAGATGACTTTGAAACCAAATACGGTATATTTCTCAAAAGAGGGATGCTTCCTGGGAGGTGAGGAAAATGGAGGGGGGGCTAGGAAGGCTCTGTAAAAGAAAAACAGTTACAGGAGAAAGAAAGTAAATAGTAAAAGGGACAGATGAAGATAAAGGGAAAAAGATGAAAAAGATAAAAGTGATGGATGGGAGGAAGAAAGGAAATAGAAGGAGCCAAAATAATAAGAATGAGAACAAAGGAAAAGAATAAAGAGAAGGAAGCAGAGGGGAAGAACACACCAAATGAATACCTGGAGGTCTTAACGATTAATATCTTTTGTTTTACTGGGAATAAATTTATACTACACTTAAATAGTACAGTAAGTCACCATTTACACCTTTTCAGAGGAAGATGCCAAAAATTTGAGCTTTGTAGGGTTAAAGTTCTCAGTCTGATTAAGATCCGTTCTCAACAGGTTATGCTATGACCCACCCTCAAAATTAATTCTTTCCTCCACTTCAGTGTACATAAGCAGTCATTAAAGGAAGGAATGGAAGGAAACAAATCTGCTCTCAGTTATACCTCTATTTTTCAAATTGAATTTCAGATTAATTAATACCATGGTAATGTTTCACAGGTATAACTAGATTACAGAATTTGAGGGAATCTAACCAGCTTTACATTTGCCTCTTTCCCATTAACTAGAAGGAAAAAAAAAAAAAAAAAAAAAAGGAGAAGGAAAGAAAAAAAAAGGAAAGGAATTAATTATGTGGTATCTTCAGCTATCTATATTGCCCATGGCATGGCTATCAGTCATGAACAATGTATTCAGACTTTATAACCTGAATGTTCTCCAAACAAATAACACCTTAAAACAGCAAACCAAACAACAGAACAAGCTTTATTCTATCTTTTCCTTTTCAGCATTGCACACAGCAAAGGAGACATAGGAGGAAATCAACTGTAAATGGCATCTTCAGTAATGAAGGAAAAAGCTGGATATCCACAAGTCCTGTTTCCTAGGCAACTGAATGGAGGGACAATCAGAATCTCTCAATTGCACCCCATTATAGATATTTTCTACACAGACCAGTAAAAGGAAGAAAAAGGTGATTGGAAAATCTTCAGCAAAAATCCTCCTGGAGCACTTTGAAAGCATGGGGGAAGTGAACAGATAATACACAAAATGGCTTCCTCTGTGTAGCTCCTGATTGCAGTCATCTTCAGAGCAGTGAGAAGAGGGATGACAGGAAAATCGAGCATTTAAACATTGCCTTCCCAAAGGTCCCAGATTTCATCCCTGACTCCAGGGATGGGGCTGTACTGACAATTATATTTTATAGGAATATCTCACAAATGGACTTTGATGCTGTGTAGAGAAGGATTATTCTGAAAATCTGCATTGTAAATTCACTTTCGATATTCTACTTTGCCACCTTACCAACCTAATAGACCAAGATTGTTAATATGACCTCATGAACCAGAGCTGTTGTTGATCCAGTAATATCACTTCTCTGAATAATTTAGAGAATGCACAAACTTAGGCAAATGAAATAAGCATATGCCAAGGGAGTTCACTTTTTTCTGCACTGGGTGATCTCTTAGTACCAAAAGTAGCAGTATATGCTTTATTCAGAAACATACTGGGGAAAAAAAAAATAGATATGCAAGCACTCAGAGGATAAAAATATTGCAAGGTACCAAAGCTAGACAGATAAATGAATGAATCTGGATGAGCCATATAGACTTCTTTCATCCTTCAGTGTTAATTTTATAGCTACCCTGTCTATCCAGGGAAATGCTCTGGGTATAGCCCAGGTAAGGAAAGCTTAAGTTACTTGTTACCATGTGTGCCCTCCCTCTTCTTGTTTTCCCTATATAAGTAGATTTTCTTTTTTCACGTCTCCATGTTTTTTTTAACTTTCTTTTTTTTTTTTTTATTCTGAGCCAGAGGTCTAATAAGCATCAAGGCAGTTTGCTAAGACTGACCACATCAATGCAAAGTCTTCACTTTAACACAGACAGAATGAGTAAGTGCAGATGCTGAGGTGCATCCTATCATCTAAACCGCCAACCCTTCCTCACTTAATATGTTGTAAGGAAAAAAAAAAAAAAAGGAGAAGAAACCCACTGTTTCATTTATAAACAAAAATATTATATTTCCTGATTTGGGTTAAGTGCAACAAAAGACATCTTTCACACTGCAGTAAGTATTAGCAGAGTAAGCACAGGAAAATCATTGTCAATCCTGAGTGAGTTCCTTTACCAGGGATTGGAACTGGTCCAGCAGAATAAAAAGGCAGAGATGGGAGGGAAATGTTATCAGAGAGGGCTTCTGGATGGCAGGAGGTTTCCATTTTTTTTCTAGAATTTCAGGGGTTTATACATTTGTGCTCATTTCCTGTCTGATTTCTCACAGAGGTATGGTCTGTTTGGCAAGGACCAAGTTAAACCTCTTTACTCTCAGCTTGTCTGAGGCTCTTCTGTTGCAGAGGAGATAAGTTTTAGTTCATTTCTAGGGATTTTTTATTGCTCTGTAATTGATTGGTCTGCTTTACTGGGTGAGGTTCAAAATATTCATATGTATTAGAAAGTTTGTGAGAAGATAGGGACGACAACTGCAGACCACAAAATTGTTGAGGCAGAACTTATTAAAACTACATGCAGGAAGAACTCTGAAGGAAAAAAGAAACATAAGATGTTTGGGAAATGTATTATATATGGGCAGTAGCTGCATGCATCCTTTTGGTGTGGGGAATGGGAAAACTTCCTTAAGAGTATCAATTTTTAGCGACAGCTAGAATCAAACACCAGTTTTAATGAATAATTCTACATCATTGTTTTCTCTGGGATGGCAAATCCATTGGACGAGCAGATGAATTCTGGCAAAATAGCCATCTTCTGAAATGAATTAAAAAATATTTGTGTGAGAAAATTTTAGTCTGAAAAAATATTCCAAAAGAAAAATACCCAACTGTAGGATGGTAGCTCAAATGGTGTGTAAAACTTCCACTACTTTATATCTTCACTACTGAAAAAAAACCTTATTTAATGTGAAACAGGTGGTAGAAAAATTGGCATTTTGGCAGCAGTTCTGTCAGCAACAGCATCATGTCATATCCTAAAAATAGACAAAAACAACTGATTGAACCAAAACTGAAACTCTCCTCTGGCAGGTAGACAGACCTTCTCTTGAGTTCTCTGGAACTGCATAATCCTCTGTATTTAATTATCTTCTCTCAGTCACTGCTGTCTTAGTTTCTTTTTCATCTTGTCTAAAAATCCCAAATGTGTTTCTGTTTAGCAGTTTGATATAGTTTTCCAACATTGCCATGCCAATGTTGATACAGCTTAGACAAGTTAGTGATATCCCCATGAAGACTGTCCCCATCATCCTCATGGAGAGAAAATTCATGCTTAGTGAAGTCCTTCAGCCCTTGTTATTTCCTGTTCTTTCTTGTTATGGAACAAACTGGATGAAATCTTGAAACTGAAGGTAGCAATACTTCATTCAGAGGAAAAAAACCTAATTAAGCTTACTTTTAGAATTAAAATGGATGAAGAACAGAAGTCCATACCCTAAGCATGGCCATGGAGCATGGAGAAGACTGGCCAAATGTTCTGTAGGTTGTCTCCAGAAGCACAGGGCAGAATAATGGTTGTGGAGTTGTGGAAGCATCCAGAGACCTCGTAGGTGGAATAACCCAAAAATCCAGCTAGAAAACACTTGTACCGTGTTCCTGAGAGAAAATCAACAGAGGAAACTTTTGGGCAGTGAAGCAACTGGGAAGAAGTTTCAGAAGAAAAGCAAGAGTTTTCAAATTCTGTTCCTATTATAAGGGTGAAGAGGACATTACATACATTATTCATAAATAAATAGCTTTGCAGCACGCACATCACTGAGTCATCAATAGATTTCCCTTAAAACCCCCTTCCAAGCTCCTCAAAGCTGGCTAGGGCTCTGCTCATGAAGGGAGGGCAGCGTTATTAGTACAGCAGTATTATTAGTACAGATTTGTTTCCAGTGTACCTGGCAGGCATTTGTACAGACACACGATGACATCAGTCACAGCCAGGACCACACATATATATTCACATGTCGATGTAAGTCTGTTGGATAGCCAGTATATGTGGTTTATACCCTTCTCCCTCTTAGGAAGGGATCCAGCTATTTTTAAGTCTGGATATGCATATGGCCAAATATAATGATATTCCTTGTGGAAAGGAAGAAAAGGAGAGACACAAATTTTTCAGCGTGCTCTCCTTATTTCTGGCAGTTTTCCTTTCCCATTGGGCTTACTCACTCTATGAGGAACCCTCCAGGAACTTCTGTCCTCTCTAAAGCTTAGATTAACACCCACAAAATCACAAAGTTTATTCATTCATGTAAATTGTTGTGAAGTGGCCAGCTGGGACAGCCAGTTCACATGCACACAGTGGTGCACACTCAGGTTGGCAACACCTGCTTAGATAGAGTAGTCGGAGGACAAAGCCTACAACAAGTAACAAGTATTTGCAGCACACAGATTGCAAACAGCCTTCAGACTACTGTTCACTCACCTCAAGAATTCAGCAGCAATGGAGAGTGTGTAAATTCATAATTCTCACAGTTGTCTTGAAGCTAACTTCTAAAACAGAAAAAGTGGCTAAATCCTCTGCATAAATTATTGCCAATTGTCCATCTAGCTTTTGTTACAATAGGACCGTGACAAAGACCTTGGAAACCACGATTCATGATTTTTCCAGGAGCAGCCAAGTGCATCATCCTCTGAAAAGAATACGAAGGAGGAAAGTTTACATTTGTCAAAAATACTGGCCATTAGTGTGCACTTTTCTCACTTCTTTGTAGAAAAGTAGAAGTAAAGCAGAAAGTATCTACATTGAGGAGACAGTGACTGTCAGTCACCAAATCACTGCCTCTGGTTGTGTCAATCTCATTGCTGTATATGACTTTAGGTATCAAAAGAAATCAGAATGGCAATTTCAACATAACCTCTGCCTTAACAAGACATAATTATACAATATGGAAATCCAGGTTTTGACTGCTCTTTTTTCTCTCTCTCTGTTTTTTTTTTTTTTGAAAAAATAAAGTTGAAAAAGGAAAAGAGAGTGGAGATCACTTAGCTTCACCCAGGATACCCCTCCTGATACTCTCTAAGTTCCTGAGAAATTTTTAGAAAGGAGAGTACTAGCTGGTTATATTTCCCATTTCCCATTCTCAAGTAAAACCACAGTGATTCCAAGCCACTTATTTTAATTCAGATTTGCTTGTTGCTTTACCTCAGGGTTTCTTTTTTTTTTTTTTATAAAGTGCTTTCATACAATGATGTGGAGTTGTGGCTTTGTATTTGTCACAAGGCAGCTTCATTTATATCTCTACAGTTCTCCAGAGATTTTGAAAAGACAACTGTATGACACAAATAGTGAAATTACCTGTTGAAAAGCCTACTCTTATATTCTGGCATCAGTCAAATGGCATAGGCTGGACTAAAAAGAAGGTCACGTGGTGACCGCTTACTGAATCCATGACTATTTCTCTTTGAACCACACACTTGTGGATTTCTGTTAGAGGCAAGGTCCTTCAGGCTGGGCCCTGTACAGATGCTTTTGAAGCTTTTAAGAAAGCTCAGAAAGCTTACAACCACAATGACACTGCTGAGAGTCCCCCTCAGAGATACATAATCACACTCCAAACTGCATTTTGTTTGTGCTTCTCCTCAGCAATTAATCTTTGGGTAACTTCTCCTGCTCTAATTTCTAACTTCTAATGTTCCAGAAACTGAATAGCTTTAGAACAGCTGTTATTGTTTCATTTTACTACAGTGTGGTAACAGGTTTTAAATGCCATTATTATTGATAGGGAAATGGGTTTAGATATTTTATCTGTCTATAAAAGTGCATTGATTTCGTCATTCTGTTCCTTCCACCAGCCCCCGTTATTTTGCAGCTGTTAAGATATTTAACTTCCCACCAACGCATTCTACTCCATAGAGCCTATAAATTAATGAACATTAGAAACTTTCCAGAACTGAGTCTGATTTTTCTTTCCCAAGAATTCTTAAGCTGGCCTTGTATTTTATTTGCCTGTACTTCTAGGTAGCTACTTTAACACAAGCCACACATACTCAAACACATTAGGTGAACGCTCCACCAAATGAAATAAATTGGCAGCTGCTGTTTCTACATTCCGGGCTTAGTCTTTTTACGTACATTTAAGACTGCTGTCTTAGCAGTTTCAGGATGAGCAGCCATTCACCTCCAGAGACGATGAATGGACATGGACAGCGTTACGCAGCTTCGCAGTGCGTCGGGGATTATGTCAGCGCTGTAATGCGCCCACAGATCAACTGCCAGGCAAGGCAGCTCTGCCTGTATCCGTCTTTGGCATCAGTGCACGCTGCTCTGTATTTGTTCATGAGGCTGGAGCTCTCGTGCATCGCTAAACCTTTTGCCAGATGGATGTGCAATAGCTCTGACAGATCCCAGGGCAGAGCTATTACCCAAACACTGGCAGAATCAGCGGCTTCTCCAGCGAGTGGCAAGACTAATAAAACCATCTGGCTGCTCAGAGCCCAGAAGAGCAGCGGCTTATGGGTTTATACACACCAGTTTGTTGTTCTGCAGTACAAGTCTTCCTACTATAGAAAACTATCCTGATATTTTATGTGAAATTAAGATACAGGTTGTTCACATATCTAATTGTAATCCTTCACAGAGCAGATTTTCTAAAAGTTCATCCAGATCTGGGACAATATCTACACGATTGCAAATCATTCCACAGCTTTGTTAGCAAATATACTTCTAAGCCACAGACAAATACAGCCAGGACAGAAATGAAGCATTTGAGTAGCTGGAGCCCAGAGTGTCAGCACTGTATAACAATCTGTGAAATACTGCCAGAGCAGGCTTCTGAAAGATAAACAAAAATTGCGTAGAGTAGTGAATAAAAAGAGTGGCAAAATGAACCTTTAAACACAGAACTGAAAATCAGATACATAAGTTATTACCAGCTGAGAAGCAAAGTCCTCCAACAAGATTGGCTTTTAATCATGTCAGGCTCTTAATTATAGTGTTGTGGAACAAAAGCTATAAAAACAAATCCTGCCTTGGAAGTTACCCACTTTGAAATGTTTCTCCTGAAGATCTTTGTGTATCAGTATCTCATTTGATATGGATTCTGTAACCATATCTAGATCTAATTTGAATCCATCATAACGATCTTAAAAGGAATCTATGTAACATAGTTATTACTATGGCAGCTGAGAGTATTTAGGTTATAAGCCATATATGCAACAATGGTCAATTCTATACATCTTAAACCCAAAAATGCCGAATTGTCATCCCTACATCATTGACGGTCTGCAAAGCCATGATAGGTGAACTGCAGCTGTTTCACACAGTGATTTGAAAGAGTATGCCATTTACACAGACAACTACGTTTATTACAGTGATGAAGCAGGCAGACAACATTGCCTGAGAACAGAAAATTTGGGAACCACCATTTGGGGTGTAAAACTGCAAGACTGAAAAAATCACCTTTTCTAAAAGATAAAGGTTTAACTCTAACTAGATTTTTAGTCCTGAAGTTAGCCTGGCTCAGAGAAGAAAACTGATTGAGATGACTTCCAGAGAGCCCTTCCAAATGAAATCTCTCTGTGGTTTGATCCTGCAAATGATCCTGTGAATACAAGAGCTCTACCACATAGTCTGCCAAACACAAGGGAGACACGAGAACACGAATGAAGGCCAGGTGTGTTAGATGCCAAAATAACTACTGCACAACTTTGGAAAATGAAACCTAGAATATGAATCACAGAATCATCAGGGTTGGAAGGGACCTCTGGAGATCACCTAGACCAACATCCCTGCCAAAGTAGGTTCACTTATAGCAGATTGCTCACGATCACATCCAGGCGGGTTTTGAATATCTCCAGAGAAGGAGACTCCGCAGCCTGTCTGGGCAGCCTGTGCCAGGGCTCTGCCACCCTCACAGTACAGAAGTTCTTCCTCATGTTCAGGTGGAACTGCCTGAGTTTCAGTTTGTGCCCGTTGTCCCTTAACCTCTTGTTGGGCACCGCTGAAAAGAGTCTGACCCCATCTTCTTGACATTCATCCTTAAGATCTTTATAAGTATTGATGAGATCCCCTATCAGTCTTCTTTTCTCCAGGCTGAACAGATCCAGTTCCCTCAGCCTTTCCTCATCAGGGAGATGCTCCAGTCCCCTCACCATCTCCATTGCCCTCCGCTGGACTCTCTCCAGTAGTTCCTTGTCTTTCTTGAACTGGGGAGCCCACAACTGGGCACAACACTCCAGATGTGGCCTCACCAGGGCAGAGCAGAGAGGGAGGATAACCTCCCTTGACCTGCTGGCCACACTCTTCCTCATGCACCCCAAGATACCATTGGCCACAAGGGCACATTGCTGGCTCAAAAGTTGTTGCCAAGGTATGCTTACTATCAAAAAATAAAAATATAAAACTTACCTAGCCATGTGTACAC